>NC_057765.1:6179516-6343467 GCF_010389155.1 Erigeron canadensis | reverse complement strand
CCCAACTATTACTAGATGGGTGCTGAAGACACCTCTATGTCGATGGTGAGTGAACTTTGCAACACGATCAATTAATCTGGATGTGACCAGTTTAGATTGATCGTGTACCAGGTTAACTGGAGTTTTACAGAATATAAATAAGTGCAATAATAAAATGACGAGTATATAAACTGTGAGACAATATGTAATTTCAAGTGTATTTTATTTATTACTTGTTTAAATAAATACAAGGTGTTGCGGAACCAAGATAATACAAGAATGTAAATATCCTAACAACCCATGAATTACAATTGATCTAAACTTGGAAATTCTCCTAAACAATCGAAACACTTAGAGTTGTGAAATGTTCCTTTTTGCGATTGAGAGAATATTGCACAAGTTCACCAATATTGCAGAATATATGTATTTGCAAAGTTGTTGAAAAGCTTGTGCAAGGACCTCTATTTATAGTCGAAGATTGAGCATGGGGATCTCAACTTCGATGTACAAATATGGTTGACAGCACACAAAAGTATTGTTTAAATAATCCTTGTGTGTGTTAAATAAAGTAAGACAAAAGGTTACTTTATTCAACCACTCTACATCTTTGTATCTTTATCCAAGACAATATCATTGTCCGGTTAAAGGATGTAGAGTAAAAGGTCCTCCTCGTAATCAGTGTAAAGCTTTGTAAGAGCATTTACACTGGAGGATTCTCCAGTTGATTGATCTGGTAGATTGTCAACTGGGCTTCGCTGCCATTGCCAATCTCTATCTTCCATTTGTTGTCTTTGACTTCAACTGGAAGGTCTTCAGATTCTAGTCTCTGATCTCAACTGGAGGAAGTCATCAGTTGCTAAACCTGTACAATGCAACTGGACTTCTAATATTTCGGACAATTCCTCATGCTCTCCCAGATGTCACTGGAGAGCTCCAGTTTAGCTTAAACTGGACCTAACAAATTCCCCCTAATTGTCCTGAAATATTTCAAGTATTTTCAAACTTGTTTCTATACAAGTTTAAGTTTGAAATACTTGAATTTGATAAAACCTATTAAGTTTCCAAGACATTTTTATAGATCATCAAATGTCTTGGATTTGTTTTAAGTGTTTGTAGATCTTATCAGATATCTTACTTGTAGGTTACAATCTGGCAACTTGTATATACATACAATTTCAAATAAATTACAAGAGAGTACACAAAATTACAAGCAGATAATAGTTAGAAGGAAAACTTAAACATGGCCCTTCGCCAGTTTCCTTCTCTTTGAGACTGAAATGAAATTGGCAGTATCCTCAGGATCAAGGCCTAATCTTTCTTCAATGTTTTCCTTGAACTTGATAAGATTTTGCAATACATACTCCCAGCCTCTTTCAACTTTATTCTTCCTCTGCCTCCCCTCCAACAGCCTCAACATCTCAACATGCTCGGAATGACCATACTGATTGACATCCGGGTTCTCAGTAGTCCTTTAGGTCCACCAAAGTATTGTACCTCAACAACAAAATGCTTGGCACCAGGCTTGATTGAAACCTTAACATCAGTAATCCTGCCTCTATTGTGCCTTCGACGCTGTACATCTGACAAGTATGTGCGAGCTTCAGATTCATTTGTCAGTTTGATTTTGCTCGTGCTCAGCTTTTGTGTAGCAGCTCGAATATCATCAGTTGTGGGTTCAGATGGTTCTACCCAAGTCCTCAGATTTGCATCTCTTGGTAAGGCCTTTTGTTTTCTTCCTTTGGACTTGGGTGGATTCAACACTTTGGTGACCGCCTTCTTGACCTGCTCAGTTCTCTTGAGAATCCCTTCAGATCTGATCTCTCTGGCCTTTTCCACCGACATTCAAACACTTTGCATCCAGTTCAGCCTCATCATCCTGGTAGTGTTTGTCCAGTTCAACTTCAAGCATCTCCTTCAGTGCATTGACTATTCTTGGATCTTCTTTGATCTTCTTGTATTCAACAAGTGTCAAGCCAAGGAGTTGAGCATCAGTGATATCAACAAGAGGGGTTGGAAGATTTCTTCTTGATTCGAATTGGTTCACCTTCATTTGTTTCTTCCTTTCCTTGACCAGGTATCCCACTCTTGCTAACTTCTGACTCTCGCTTTCAGTAACTGGAGGCAACAAATCGACATTGCCAGTTTCCAACATTGGTGCATCGGTGGCCGGTTCCATAGATTCATCAGCAATGGCCTTTCCCTTATCAACACTCCCTACCACCACATCATCAAACACCTCAAACCCTTGCTCACCAGCCTCAGTACTGGTAGCCACCACAATCTCCTTCCCTTTACTTGAAGTCTTCACAAGAGTGTGAGGGGCATGTACCGACCTTTCCCCCTTGGCAGCATCTAGTCCCTGCCTGATGGCTTCAAAATCAGCATGACTAGAGGGCAGGCGATCTAGAGGCTGCCATGATTGCATTGTCTTACACTCTTTGAAGACTCCACAAAGCATGCGAACTGTCCTCCAAAGATGATTTATCTCTTGAGACTGAGTCATTACATTTCCACTTGTCTGCTCTTGACTCTTTAAAATTTGTTTGAGAATGGAGAGATCATCTGAAGAGAGCCCAGTTGCAGGGACTTCCTGAGCACTGTCAGGCTCAACCGCCCTTCCTTTGCCAACTTCAGTGGTCAGATCAGATATGGCAGTTGAATGTTCAGACACTTTGCTAGCCAGCGTATCCAGACTGCACCTCAACCGATCAATCTCAGATGTATTGGAGTGAGATCGACCTGGGGCACTGCAATCTTGGTGATCTCAGATATCACCTTTTCTATCAAGTTATCTCACTGGCAGCCAAAGTTTCTTCGATCTTGAGACCCACTGAAGAGGCCAACCGACTTCCAAGCTCTGTCACATCTAGGCCAGGTTTGCTACACAGCTCTTGCACCTGCCTTTCCAGATTCTTAATATCAACCTCTGAAGATCTGACAGTATTGTTCAGCAGGTTGGATATTGAGGATGTGACTCCAGATTGAGTCAGTGCGAATGCCTCCCTTAAAGATATTGCCAATTGATTGGAGGATTCCACTAACTCGTTCAGCTTGCCAAACACCAAGTCCTCATTAGCAGAGAACTTGTTAATCCCCAGGTCAACCACTTTAATATTTTGCAGATGATCCTTGTGGTACCTGGAGAGGGACTTGGTGTTCTTCTCCAGTGTCTTTTGAATCTCTTCCACCCTCGCAAGAAGGTTCGAGAGATCGGTTTGAAAAGACACGAACTGGCTGTCCAATGACGGAGGAGAAGGTGTCACTGGACCAGCTGAAAAAGCTACAGGTGCAACTGGACGAGGTATGACAATATCTGGTTCTCCAGTTGCAGTAGCATCAGTAGATAGAAGAGGAGGGGTTGTAGAATGAAAGGAAGAGATTCAATGTGTCGTTCATGCTGAGAATGCTCAGGTGTGAACGACGGCGACGGTGGGGTTAGGATGTGTCTATTTCTAGGCACACCCATAGAAGAAGGTGATTGGCGAGAGGTGAATATTGGAGGTATTTCTAAGCTTTGTACATGAGTTGGGGAAACTGAAACATGTGGTTCTTGGGGTTGACCAAGGAGAGAAGGGAGCTGATCAAGTATAGTTGCATCAGCCATCTCCTGGTCAGATTCTGTCTCAGATGAGTCCGAAGACTCAAGCTGAAACACACCCTCATTTATGCCAAGATCCATAAATGTTGGGGGTGGCTGAACAAGTTGTTCAGACTCCTGATGACCAGTTTGAGTTGCCTCAATGGTATCATCAGTTCTGGGATCCGTTGCCGAAGCATCTTCTCCCTGGACAGAGGTGACTGGTGCCTCAACTACAACTGCTCTATCCTCAGTTGCAATATCACTGGCAGTGGCTTCAGAGACCACAGTCACAGATTGTGACTGGTCAGGTGCAGCGAGTCCAGATCTTCATCTCCTGCTCTTGGAAGATCTTCTAGCTTTAGGAACTGCCTGAACTCCTGCTTCTGCCACAGTTACCGCTCCTGTAGGCAAACCGGTGGGTCCCTCATTATTTTGAGGCCCGCCCAGTTGCCTTTCTGACTCACCAGATTGTGGTGCATCAGTTCGAGAGAATGCAAAATCATTCTCGGGGACATCTGGACTTCATCAGAAGTGGACACCAGGTTGTCCAGATTCCTTAACAGTTCTGGCACAGAGAACGAGGATTGCGTGTTGTTGTACTCGTCTCTGCCCAGAATTGAATAAAACAAGGGACAGAAACCTTGAAAAGGGAACACAAGGACCCCTGTTACCCTTCAACTTGAATACCAGGCTTCTGAACAAAATGCCTGCAAAATCCACCCTCAGCCCATTCCAAAGGCAGTACGCCATCTCTGCCTGGAAGGAGTTTATCTGGTCCAATCCACCAGAACTCCCTCCCAAACTTTCCACCAAGTGACCATAAAGAACTTCCAGGATGGTGAAAGCCCTTCATTGTAATGGACCCCTTGGTCTTCACACATCCCCCTCCACCATCTCCTTATTTCCCATATCAAGGAAGACCTGGCGGAAATTGATATTGGAGGAAATCACCACTGGAGTTTCATTATGTCTCCAGTAGTTGAGGTTAAGGGCTTCCCTCAACGTTCCAGTGGTGATGGTACACGGGACTGACCCATCCTTTAGAGAAAAGGAGATGGATGAGCAGTCCTCAGAAAGAGAGGCAGTGTACCAGAACTCACACAAGTAATCATGAATAGCTTGTGTGGATTCAAAGAGAAGGCATCGCTGAGGGGAGAAATCCGAAGAAAGGATTGGATTCTCCCGATAAGAGAGTCAGCGGCCTGGAGCCCTTGAAGAGATGCCATTGGATTATTTGGATTTAGTTTAATAAGTTTCGAACTTATGGGAGCACCAGTGGCACGAATAACATTTTGTGATGGAATGTACTCAGCAGTGAGTAGATTCACATCACGAGAACGAGATGAAGAAGAAGATTTAGGAGCCATTTGTGAATTTAGATTTAGGGTTTTGGACTTAAAGAAGAAAGAGAGAAAAGGATCTCGAATTGTGAATGATTGAAAGAGTAAATGAAGGAATTTTGAGAGAAGTAAATGAGACGGATATTTTGGTGGGGGTATATATAGGCAGTAAAATATTGCCAAAATATATACGAAAAGATATTTTAGTCTCCAAAAATTTGAAATAATTTGTAAAAAGTTATTTTCCAAATTTTGAGAATTCAAAAATATTTAATACTTCCCATCAAGCATTTAATGCTACGACGGCTGGTATTCCCACTCACCCACTAACTTCACCAATACCCATAAAAGTGCAGTACATTTCAGCAAAAGTCTTGACACGTAAGACATGTCAGGTGACGTTCGTGAGTGCGAGGTAAGCACTCGAGTAACATCACGTGTCACAAGTATCCACCAAGTAAAACACAACGTTATGAAATCTGGCTGACCACCATTTTGAGACAAGACCAAACTGGCAACCAAAAGAAAATTTAGATGCCAGTTTCAACTGATGACCTTCAGTTGTATTTTTCAATAATTTATTTGAAAAATATTTTGAGTCTTTTTCCCCCTAAAAATGTGATCCATTTGATCAGTGACTAGTCTTTGAGTACATCAAGGCGTTCAATCTCCAACCAACTGAAGGGCCTCTTCAGTTTAATGAGGATTTAACATACCCAGTTCACTGATGAGATGTTTAAAGGTCTTTTCATCAAGAGGTTTTGTAAAAACATCAGCTAACTGTTTATCAGTGGGGATGAAATGTATTTCAATATCTCCTTTCATAACATGATCACGAATGAAGTGATACCTGATATCAATATGCTTTGTCTTTGAGTGCATCACTGGGTTGTGAGATATAGCAATAGCACTGGTGTTGTCACAAAAGATTGGGGTTCTTGTGAATTTCATGCCATAATCAAGTAACTGGTTTTTGATCCAGAGAATCTGGGCACAGCAACTGGCCGCAGAAATGTATTCTGCCTCAGCAGTAGACATTGAGACCGAAGTCTGCTTCTTACTGGTCCAACTCACCAGTTTTCCCCCTAGGAAATGGCATCCACCAGTTGTGGATTTTCTATCAATCTTACAACCTGCATGATCTGAATCTGAATAACCCATTAGATCTAACCCTGAGCCTTTGGGATACCAAAGACCAAGGCTAGGGCACCCTTTCAGGTACCTGAAAATGCGTTTAACAGCATGCAAGTGTGATTCTTTTGGATTTGCCTGAAATCTGGCACAAACATGTTGCAAACATTATATCTGGTCGACTGGCAGTTAAATACATCAGTGAACCAACCATTCCACGATATTCTTTTTGGTCCACTGGTTTGCCATTTAGGTCAGAGTCCAAATTTAATGGAGCTGAAATAGGTGTGGTTTTTGATGGGAGTGAATCAAATTTGTATTTTCTTAACAAATCTCTGACATATTTTTCTTGGTTAATAAAGATACCATCCATGGTTTGTTTGATTTGTAAACCTAAGAAAAATGTTAATTCACCCATTAAACTCATCTCATATTCTTGAGACATAATTTTCGAAAACCTTTTACACATTCCATCATCAGTTGACCCAAATATAATATCATCAACATAAATTTGTACCAGCAAGATATTACCTTTTTCTTTCAAGATGAACAAGGTATTATCTATTGCACCTCTTTGAAAACCATTTTTGAGAAGATGTTTAGTTAGAGTGTCATACCAGGCTCTAGGGGCTTGTCGAAGACCATACAAAGCTTTGTTCAGTCTATATACCCAATGTGGATGCTTTTCATCAATGAAGCCTGGAGTCTGCGTAACATACACTTCTTCTTCCAATGTGCCATTCAGAAACGCACTTTTTACATCCATCTGGAAAACCTTGAATTGCAAGTGAGCAGCATAAGCCAAGAAAATTCTGATGGCTTCAAGTCTTGCAACTGGAGCAAAAGTTTCATCGAAATCAACACCTTCTGCTTGACAATAACCCTTGGCAACTAATCTAGCTTTGTTTCTGACAACGTTGCCATCTTCATCCATCTTGTTCCGGTAGACCCACCTCGTTCCAATGGGTTCTCTCTTTAACCCTGGAGGACAAGGAACAAGCTCCCAAACGTTGTTCCTTTCGAACTGGTTGAGTTCTTCTTGCATAGCTTCAACCCAGCTTGGATCTGCCATAGCCTCGTCAATCTTCTTCGGTTCAATCAGTGATAAGAAGGTGACGTTCAAGCATTGATCACTTGTGGCTCTTCTAGTCTGAACCCCACTATCTGGATTGCCAATAATCTGCTCAATGGGATGAGCAGCAGTCCATTTAGTGTATTGACTAGGTTGGTATAATACAACATCAGTGCAAGACACATGACGATCTCCAACAGGTTCAGCAACTGGAGGAGGATCAGTCCAAACTACCTCAACTTCATCATCAGTGTCAACTGAAGAGTTGACATGATTATCTTCAAACAAAGGTATATCTTGAAGAACTGGAGAAGCTTGAACTGGTTCTGATGTTGTTGTGGCACGCACATCAGATCCAATTACCAGTTTTTCAGGTAGGTTAAAACTGATAGAAGGATAAAACGAGGTGTCACACATGTTCTTCTTTTCATTACTGGTTCCAAAACTTGATGTCTGGAAACATTTTCTGGTGCACTATCTGATTGATGAACCTGATCAGATACACCAAAATCAACTGGAACAACTGAAGATAAATCAAGGGTTGGTCTTTTGTTGATTGCTTCATTTGATTCATCGAACGTGACATGAATTGTCTCATGTACCTTTTGGAGTCTATAATTATAAACTCTATAGGCTTTTCTAATATTTGAATACCCCACAAAGACACCTTCGTCAGCTTTTGCATCAAATTTTCCCAACTGACTGGAATCGTTTAAAATGTAAACTGGACAACCAAATACATGGAAGTATCCAATATTTGGTTTACGATTCCTGAGGACTTCATAGGCAGTCTTCCTGTGTCTCTTGACATAAACTGACCGGTTTTGGGTGTGACATGCAGTTGCCACAGCTTCAGCCCAAAAACAGGTGGGAAGACCAGATTCAGATAACATACTTCTGGCAGCTTCAATCAATGTGCGATTCTTCCTTTCAACCACACCATTTTGTTCTGGAGAACGAGCTGACGAAAAGTTTTGAGAAATGCCAGTGTCAGTGCAAAATGTCTCCAATTCTTTATTCATGAATTCTGTACCGTTATCACTTCGCAACTGACACACTTTCTTGGTATACTTGAGCTCAATTCGCTTGATGAGAGAGATAATTTCACCAGATGCATCACTCTTTGATCTGATAAATATCACCCAACAAAATCTGGTGTATTCATCGACCACAACTAAAGTGTATCTCTTACCAGCTTTAGTTTGAACATTCACTGGACCAAAAAGATCCATATGAAGCATGTGAAGAGGTTCAGTGATGCTGAAAATCTGGCTCTTTTCTTTTTGCCCATTTCACACCCTGGACATGGCTTCTCCCTTTTAAAGGAAAACAAAGGTATCCCATCAACTAGTTGCTTTCTTGACAACTTGTTAATATTTTTGAAGTTAAGATGGGATAACCGTTTATGCCACAGCCAGTTGGTGTCCTCATCAGCCTTGACATAGAAACAATGCTCTTTTGGAGCAGGCTCCATGTTCATGATGTACACATTCCCTTTTCTTGGTGCAATCATTACTACCTTCCAATCCTTGTTAAAAACAGTGCCTTGAGCAATGTCGAACAGTACCCTATATCCATCATCACAAAGTTGACTGACACTTATCAGGTTATATTTCAAACCATTTACAAATGCAACCTTAGTGAATTGAATCTGCCCATTGTCAACAACACCATATCCTTCAGTTTTCCCACTTCCATCATTACCAAATGTCACTGCAGGTCCATCACAAGCAGTGAACTCTTCCAGCAGGGGCTTACATCCGGTCATAGTCCGGCCAGCTGCGCTGTCCAGATACCAAATATTTTGTTTCGATCGCCCTGCACACCCAAGTTAGTGATCAGTTATTTTTGTGAACCCATCTTTTCTTGATGGGTCCACTGGACTTCTTCTGAGAAGTCCCATGTGCTTGACTAGGTGTTGAACTGGATGAGGAAACTGGAGGGTTCTCTCCAGTTTCTGGAATAAAAACAATTGGTTTCAGTGGAACATTGACCTCCTTTTCTTTTCGATGTATGCTCCTTTCTGAGCAGATTGTTTTATCTTTTGTTTTTGAGGAGGAGTTTTGACAATTTGTTTTTCAACAGAAGAGGATGCACCTCCTTCCAATTTTTAATTCTGGCAGTACAACTTTGTACCTGCCTTGACAAATTTTGGAGTTGATTTTCCATTTTAACCAAAATGTCTTTTTCTTCAGGCTGCTGGCCTTTGGACTTTGGCACAGCGGGGGTTTTAGTCTTTAGAGTAGAGGACTCACTCGACTTATGAGGTAAAGGATTGTCACCAGTTTCCTTTTAACTGGAGCTTTAGCCTTCTTGGCTCCAGTTTTGACCTCAACAGGGTTGGTCTTAATTGATTCAGATTTGAGTGTGTCAGAAGAATCATAAGGAGTTTCGATTCTGACAGATTCTGGCAATTGGTGAATTATGGGTAAAACAGCTGCCATCTGAAGATCACCAGATTTCCAGGCAGTTTTTTGAGCATCAATGGTTTTAGAAAAAGCGTCAAAATTTTTGCCAGATGCTTGTACCCATGAGTTGATAACCATATGTTCCTTTTCAAGATCAAGTTTTAGTTTTTGGTTATCTCTTTCTAATGCCTCATTTTTCAAATCTGACTCTTTAAGAGCCAACTGGACACTTTGCAAATCATTTACTTGACTTTTCATGTTGTTTAATTCATCCAAAACTGTTTCTAAATATCTTTCACAGTCAGTTCTCATGGTTTCAACAAATAATAAGTCATCATTCAATGATTCAGCAATATCCAGTTTCAATTCTGAATCAATTTCGATATCATAATCCCTTACCTTCTTTAAGATGATATCAACCCATCTTCCAGACACAACATCATCTTTCACCACTGGTTGTTGACTCTCCAATGCCATAAAACACATATCTCTAATCTCTTCTTCATCATCAGATGAGTCATCAGAGAGTTCCCATTTCCCTTCAGTCTGAGCTATCATGCACCTGTTCTTTTCTTTCTCATTATTTTGATCAAGAGACATGAGAGCAATCTGGGCCTTAAGTTTCTTGTATTTGGCCTTATAGTCATCAGTTTTAACAAAGTTTGGGACAACAGGACCAGTTTGGTTGTTCATTTGACTAGATCTGCATTCCTTCATGAAATGGCCTTTCTTACCACATTTGTAGCAGGTAAGATTAGCCTTATCCATAGAAATTGAACTGGAAGCATTATTGGACCCATTAAATCGATTAGATTTATGCTTAAACCTATTAAAGGTTTTAGCAATCATGGCTACCAGATCATCATCGTCAGTTTCCTCACAACCATCACTGAGATTAGAGGTCAGGCCAGAGTTCAAAAGGTTGTTTAACATTTCCTTCACAGAATGTGACTGGACATTCTCAGTAGACATTAAAGCAGCACAAGGTTGCCCAGAAAAATTGGCAGCCTTGGAACTCTGAGCATGGTTTAAAGCATCTTGCTCAGCCAGCAATCTTGCAGCATCGTTATCTTCAGTGAATCTGAAGGCTCCATAAAGGGAAGCAAGGGTATGGCTGTGCAAGGTCTTTCCTTGTCTTAAGACAAGAACCATGTGTGCCCATTTGGATGGCAAAACATCACAGAATTTTTCAAGAAGAATATCCTTATCCTTCTCCACTCCCAAGCCTCTAAGTTGATTAATTAGGCCGGTAAATCTGGTATAAGTACCAGTTAAACTTTCATTGGGAAGAGCAAAGAAGGATTCATACTTCTTGTTGAGAGCAACCTTTCTAGTGACAATGGTGTCATTTCCTCCTTCAAACTGGAGAACTAATTCATCCCACATAGATTTTGCACTTGGAAATAACACAAGAGTAGGAATTAGTTCCTCAGGTATAGCAGAAAGAATCATGTTTTTTAGTTTGGTATCAAGATCAACCAATCTGCGATCCTCATCTGACCAATGTTCCTCAGATTTTTCCCTGGTGCCTCTTCTCCCAGTGGGGTCGAGAAGAGGGCTAACACCACTGGACATGGGTATATATGGTCCATCCTTAAGGATTTTCAACATATACCTCTCTATCCCACCAAAATGCAAGAGCATTCTAGCCTTCCATGTACCAAATGTCTCACCATTCCTATCGAATTTGGGAACAGGAGAGTTGGAGTAATGTACATGAACGTGGTTAGCCCCAGGAGTAGGAGGAGGAGGAGGAGGGTTAATATTTAAAGGAGTAGCAATATTAGGATTAGATTCATTTGGACCAGAACCATTCTCACCTTCAGCAGCCATCGAAGCAGACCTAGGTTATAGAATTGAAACAATTCAACCTGCCTGCTCTGATACCACTTGAAAGTCCCAACTATTACTAGATGGGTGCTGAAGACACCTCTATGTCGATGGTGAGTGAACTTTGCAACACGATCAATTAATCTGGAAGTGACCAGTTTAGATTGATCGTGTACCAGGTTGACTGGAGTTACAGAATATAAATAAGTGCAATAATATAAATGACGAGTATATAAACTGGTGAGACAATATGTAATTTTCAAGTGTATTTTATTTATTACTTGTTCAAATAAAATACAAGGTTGTTGCGGAACCAAGATAATACAAGAATGTAAATATCCTAACAACCCATGAATTACAATTGATCTAAACTTGGAAATTCTCCTTAACAATCGAAACACTTAGAGTTGTGAAATGTTCCTTTTTACGATTGAGAGAATATTGCACAAGTTCACCAATATTGCAGAATATATGTATTTGCAAAGTTGTTGAAACAGCTTGTGCAAGGACCTCTATTTATAGTCGAAGATTGAGCATGGGGATCTCAACTTCGATGTACAAATATGGTTGACAGCACACAAAAGTATTGTTTAAATAATCCTTTGTGTGTGTTAAATAAAGTAAGACAAAAGGTTACTTTATTCAACCACTCTACATCTTTGTATCTTTATCCAAAGACAATATCATTGTCCGGTTAAAAGGATGTAGAGTAAAAAGGTCCTCCTCGTAATCAGTGTAAAGCTTTGTAAGAGCATTTACATTGGAGGATTCTCCAGTTGATTGATCTGGTAGATTGTCAACTGGGCTTCGCTGCCATTGCCAATCTCTATCTTCCATTTGTTGTCTTTGACTTCAACTGGAAGGTCTTCAGATTCTAGTCTCCTGGTCAAAACTGGAGGAAGTCATCAGTTGCTGAACCTGTATAATGCAACTGGACTTCTAATATTTAGGACAATTCCTCACGCTCTCCAGATGTCACTGGAGAGCTCTAGTTTAGCTTAAACTGGACCTAACACAATTTTTTTTCCCTAGCCTTTTATCGGCATAAAGTAACGATAACAATGATATAAACTAAATTGTTACGGTTTTTGGCACTTTTTAAAAAGATTTTTGGCCATTTTTAATAAATTTTAAGAATTGTTGGCACTTTAGTAGATTTTCTTTATCATTTAGTTGTACAGATACATCTTTATAAGTTTTATTGATAAAATATGTTTCAAAAGTTTAAAGTTAATTACATTGACCGGTATCCCGTATTTATTTGATCCGTAGCACCAATAAAAAAATACATCATTTTTTGAAAAATTTGAACTACATGAATTTAACGGACCGTAAATCATTCAAAATGTTCTAACTCACAAACCGTAAATCGTTAGACAAAACGAAAAATATGGGTATTAAAATTTCGTCGTCTTTCATTAGAGATCAAATTCGATATACTTTTGACGACTTTTTAATTTTTGTTTTCTTTTTGGTAGTTACACATAACTTACACATGTGTAGGTTGAACTTACACATGTGTAGGTTGAACTTACACATGTGTAGGTTGAACAAAAATTATGATTCGGAACGGGCTTCGCCCTTAAGAATATTCATAAACCAAAGCTAGTGGAGGTGATAGGTCATAGAGGGTGATAGGTCATAGGCGGTGACCAGTGAAGGGTGATCCACCTAACGGGATCCGCCCTTAGCCGCTATTCCTCCGCCATGGACTGACGGGCTCCGTCCTTGGCTACCATGGCTCTACCATGGATTGACGGGCTCCGCCCTTGACCTTCATTGTTGTGTACATATGTTCATTTACTAATTTACATGTGAAAACAATGATCTTACACATGTGTAGGATGAACGCGATGGAAAAAAAAAATTAAAAAGTCGTCAAAATTATATCGAATTGGATCTCTAATGAAAGAGGACGAAATTTTAAGACTACCCATGCTTTTTTGTTTCGTCTAATGATTTACGGTTTGTGAGATAAAACATTTTAAATGATTTGGGTGAATTTTCTTATTTAATGGAAGAGAGAGAAAATATAAGAAAATGAGTGGTCCAAAATTGTTCTCACGTTCTTTTTTATTTGTGAGTTCTTGAAAAACCCTTCCTTTACTGTAATATATTCTAACCCTTCCTTTGTGAGTTCTCACGTTCTCACGATCCAAGTAGGGGTGTTCGTGGACCGGTTTGGTCCGGTTTCGACTAAATTTCAAACCAAACCGGTATTTACGGTTTCAACATTTATTAAACCAAACTAGACCAATCTTTTTGTCAAACCAAACCATGTAAGCCAATCCGGTTTGGCCGGTTTGACGGTTTCAAATATTTTTTTTTATTTATTTTATTACACAAATAAACACAACATATGCTCGATAAACGGAAGATATTTCATTATATTATATAATTCACATGGATCCCATTGGATTCATAATTACTAGAGAAAGTTCGGGTTCTTCAAAAACATAAAAGGTCAAGGTGGAATATTTACATAGTTATTGAATTTTTTTAAAACGATAACTAAGATACCTAAAGTCCAAAAGAGCGTTAATGTTATAAACTTCCAAGCCTTCCAGTCGTTAACAGAAGAGTGTTAATTATAAACTTCCAAGCTATCTGGAAAATGTTAAGTAGAATACCCATACGATATTTTCAGTAACTATCTATATGTGAATTATTAATATATATTTATATATACACATATTATTCCGGTCCGGTCCGGTTTTGACGGTTTGTTATTTATTCAAACCGTAACAGGACCGAGGAGTCCGGTTTTTTAAAACTTAATCCGTCCAAACCAATCCAAGTACCTCAGTTTGATCCGATTTTAACGATTTGACGGTTTGATAAACACCGTACCCCTAGATCCAAGTATTTGAAATTAGTAATAAACCCTAATAAAGCTAAATGACAAATAGATATATTCCGAAGCGATTTCAATAATGCACAAAAACAATAATTGCAAAGCAAGTCTTCAATGCATTACTGACTCTTAATTTGTAGGCAAATCATTGGGTTGGTTGATTTGGAGTCCCTACAAATATGTCATAGGAAAATGATTTATCCTCCTAACAAATTATCCTAAAAATTTTTCTAATAGCTTTAGATGGTGACATGTGTATACCACTAATTTTCTTTCATAATCTCACCCTTTGATTTTTCCACGTGTCCTCATCTAAAAGTTAAGAGAATTTTTAGGCTATTGTATTAAGAGGATTAATCAATTCTTTCACCAATTGCATTCAATTTCTTAAATTGTGTTGTCAATTTTTTTCAAGTCATGCGTCACTCGGAATGTGTCTTCGAACTTGACAAACATTTATGTTACGAGGTATGGACAGAGTAATATATTAGATAAATTGCAAAACTAATTTCTCATTATCAATGTAAAGTTGATCTCACCACTTTATCACTCAAGGTGCTTCATATCACTAGTAAGTTAAAACTTAGTCTGGTCTTTTACCATTGAATGAGTCTTCTATCTTTTTGTTTTGGTACCTTCAAAAAATGTTTTTTTTTTGGTTGATATAAAATGATTTTCAAAATTCAAAAACACAAATTTAAGAACCTTTAAATTTACTACAAGAATATTGTTTCATCTAATATTACTTAACAAATCATTCCGTCAATTAACATATTTGACATATATCATATATTCAAATAAAATCTCACAAATTTTATTGATTACCATAAACTACGAATAACACTACGATTGTTATTTATTTATTTCTATTTACGTTCCCGTACAATGTAGGGATAATTTAACATAAAACAAGATAAAGAAACAAAGCTTTTTATGTATAAAAGTAATATTTTTTCAATGTGTGTTTATCCAAAATTAATCTCTCTCCCTAATAAAGCAAGGTTCCCTAAGACTAATTACTTCTAAAAAGCTGCCAGGTGGCGGCCTCTGCTTTGTTTCACCCGATTTCCGTCTAACATAAAAATTAACAAGTAAAAAAAAATCCCGTAAAAGCTAATTATATATATTAATGGCTACCAGAACTTAGAGAAAAAAATAATTTCAACTATTGATTTAAACCATTGAAATTCATAATCAAAACAATCTTAACCCTTAAAATTAAAAGTCAACTTAGTTATTTTATATATGGTAACCATTTAAATACTATTTAATCTACACTTTTTGAATCATGGATACTATATACAAATAAGTTACTTACCTACGTACAATTAGCAAATTTTAATGTTTTATATTTTTATATAGAACGACATGTACAAATTACCAATGGATTGAAAATATTTTGAAGTTCAACAGTTTAGAGTGAGTCGAGCACTTTAAAATATTGCAAACAACCTTAATGTGTGATATGTATGGTGAACATTTGAGTTTCATGCTAACCAAGAGATTATATGTATTATACGAGTGGTGTACCCTTAAAATACAGCGGTGGTGGTAGCGATGGGTGGTGGTGACGATAACGTGTGGTTATTAATGTAAAAGTAATTGATGTAAAAGGAGGTAGTGTATTTATTTTAAGGATTAAAGTAAAAGAATGTATATTGTAAATAAATTTCATTAAGAATACTATAGGTATATTAACTGACAATATATTTAAATTAGTGGGGAAAAAAAAGGTAGTTTAGATCATTAGGGTTGAAAAATATTTTAGAGATTTTTTAGGTTAGATGTAGTGTGTGAGTTAAGAATGTGTTGAAAATTAAGGGTAGTTTAAATATTTTGAAGATTGAAAATTGAAAAAAAAAAGAAAAAAAAAAGAGGGGACAGTTTGTTTTATAAGGAAAAAAAAAATTATATAATACATATTGTCCATATTTCAAAAAGGAGGAGGGCAGTTTGCTACGGTACGGGCGAAGCCCTTGCTGCCCGGCGTCGGCGCCGTGGTTGGGGTGGTCGGAGATGATCATGGTGGTGATGGTGGTGGTCGGAGATGGAAGGAAGAAAGAAGATGAAGTTTGTAAGTTAACTTACATATGTACTATAAAAAGTACATATACTACAAATGGAAGGAAAAAGGAAGAAGAAGTGTGTAAGTTAACTTACACATATACTATAAAAAGTACATGTACCACAAATAACTTTCATATATATATATTGGGGAAGGAATATGGGCTGTTATGCACCCAACTTGGGTGAAAAAACCCTCACATACCAATATTTTATTATTTTGAATAAATGTTTGGCCCCCCATGATTTTTAAAGTTTCTTTAACAACATACTTTTTTATATTATTTCACATGTGAATGGACAAAAGAAAACATATAATCCAATACAAAAAAATGATTTTCAAAATAAGGAAAGTTATATATATATACAGGGTAAAGTTATTTTGAGAACCCCTTTTTTGCGAGAACCTTTGAGAACTTTTCAAATCAAGCCCAACCGATGATTGTTCTTTACATGAAAATTATTTTTTTATTGTTTTCTGAATAATTTATGTGTAATTTTGAAGTATATAATTATGTGGAGCATGAATTATCATCCGTTATACAATTATGTGGAGATTTGGATTCTTGATCACATGTGTACGAATATTGCTATGATCACATGTATGCAAGTCAATCACATGTAATCATAGCAATATTCGTACACATGTGATCAAGAATCCAAATCTCCACATAATTGTATAACGGATGATAATCCATGCCTCCACACAATTATAAACTTCAAAATTACATATAAGTTATTCAGAAAACAATCAAAAAATAATTTTCATGTAAATAATAATCGGTTGGGCTTGATTTAAAAAGTTATCAAAAGTTCTCGCAAAAAAAGGTTCTCAAAATAACTTTTCAATATATATATATATATATATATATTGTTTCCAACCTGATCAACGATCGAGTATAGATTTAGTTATTAACAAAGAAAGAAGAATTGTCCAATACCAATGAAAATCAAAGTTCTTCCCCTGTTTAAAAATTTACATACACAAACAATAATCAAAGTTATTTCTTTCTATATACAAACTCTCAAAAACTTTGTGAAAATTCCCGGCTAACAAATCAAAAAAGACTCTAACAAGAGAATTTTTTTCCTCTGAATTTAAATCTTTCTTTCTTCATCCTCATCCCAATAAAATCATATCAAATCATTCCAGGTATTCTAAATTATGGGTTTTTTAATGTTTCTATTGTTAGAGTTCTTTTTATGATTTCTTCTTCTTTTTTTTTGGCCAATACCTATTTTCATAATTAAATTCAGATATGGTTGCATATATTTATGATTATTATTGGCTTCTTACAAGTTGATATTATTGTAATTTTTTTGGTTTCTTGATTTTGATTCTAAATTAATTGTTATAGATATTTTGTGATTCCAAATTTGTGTTTGATAAAGCCACATACCACATGTGTTTGATGAAATGTGCGGATGGTAAGTTTATATTCCATCATAATTTTATACCTTTTTCATTAACAGTTAAGATGTCGTGTAGATACAAGTTTATATTGTGTGTTTTGGTTGATGATAATGTTTTGAATTTTTTAATCTTGAACCAGTTTATGATTGACCTATTAATTAATTAAATATTGTTTTTGTGTTTTTAGGTTGGTGACTAATGCTTTGATCACAATGGCATCTTTTGCATCGATGAATTTGACAAAATGGATGTTGGTGACTAAGTAATATCAAATATAGAACTTCAAAATATATTTAATTATATAGTTTTAGTACAATACTATCAACTATTTATATATATTTTAATACGAAACAAAGCAGCTTGATTTTTTTGTTATCTTTTAGAGTGTTTTTAATTATACTTTTTTAATCATATCTAGCTAATCACCCGGATTGATTAGCTAGTACTAATATTATAATGAAAGAAAAGAGATTGAGGCAATCTATCTCATTATGACAATGACCCAACCCAGATATTGAGAGCCAATCACAAACACGTTAATTGCACCTGAAACCATAACCTTTATTTCGTTATAGCCAAAATATAATTTAAAAACATCCTCAAAACTTGACTAAAAGTAGATTTAAATAGTTAAATAGATTAGTTACTATCACGCATTCCGTAAGAAACAGACTTATTTTATAACAAAGTTTGTCAATCATAACCCGCTTGTTTATTCTATTTTTTCTGTATAATAAAAGTTATTTTGACAAATTTATATTAGGGAAAAGTGTTTTGTAACACCCTAACAATGATCTAAATGTAATACAATGTTTAAAAGTGAACTAAGAATCAAGCATACAAGTCATCCAAATCACAACAAATTAACCAATGCTACTAGTATAATCGTTTCAAAATAATAGTTGTTCGTCCCTCAATAGGGAGCATTCGGATCATCAACAAGAAACAAGTCTACTCGAGAAAGCGTTACCAAATGTGCATAATCCTGATATAATCTAACAAAAGAAGCACCGTTTCCTTGATCCAATCCAAGCTAGCCTCCAAATCAACCTTGGTTCCTGGCGTTAACTTGGTTACCTGATAAGTGTATTAAATCAAGTCAACACATGGTTTGTGAGTTAGCAGGTTGCATTTCAAAAATCATTTTGTGCTGATATAAACAAGACAGTACAATACTATAGAGTTAAGGGATACTTACAGTAAAACCTTACACCGCACACATGATTCACAACAAGGATCACTAACACATAGTTGTCAACAACAATCAAGTCATTCAATCATCAAGAACATAATCAATCTCCATAAATCATAAAACCTCATAGTTCCAACATCACCAAGTTATCGGGGATGCAACTCATGACAACTTCATACATAGCAATCACCGGGACGCAACCCGTAAGATTGTTTGGGACGCAACGCAACCCAGGACAACCACATGGTTCTATCAATATTGGGACGCAACCCGCAAGACCATCAGGGACACAACCCACAACAATCGCGTTTCACAATATAATCACTATACCTGCGGAGCTTCCCGAAGGCATACATATATTCGATTATAATCTGCATATTGTAATCCAAAGGATATCGATACTAGCTTTTATGGAACCCAGTACAATTTTCACCCCCAAAGTTTTCAAAGATAAAGGCTACGAAACTCATATGTTGCGACTAAACAAATTTTACCGCTTCCAGGGATGAGTAGATAAGACCAAAAGTTCAACAACGATCACCACCTACTTCAGAAGTATTGAGTCAACACAAATACCCCAAACAATAAAGCCTAGCTAGTTAGTGATGTGCCAAAACCCCGACTGTAACATCCCAAGATTTTTAAAATAAATAAATTAACCCTTTTTTGTAGTTTTGACATTAAAATAGTTTCCTATTATTTAATTTTTGGATATGAGGTTAATTTAGTTGAAACTTTAGTGGATAGCGGAGATAATACCTATCTAAGGGTGAAAGAGGGCGTGGCACTTAGAGAAAGTGTCAGCCATTTTCTTGTTTATGACTCACCCTCTTTTCTTCAATATTAATCACATTCTCACCTAAAATTCTATCTTCATTTTCTCTTCTGGAATCTTCTATTCTTGTTTTAAATTACACCAAAATTTCTATCACAAGTGATAATCAACATGATCACTTTAGGTTGAAAAGATTGAAATTAAAAGTGAGTGTGGTGGTGTGTGGGTTGATTTCAAGAAGAAACAAAGGAGGAGATTAGAAGTGTGATTTCAATTATCTTCAAATGTCTTTACCTTAATCAATCAAATCCGTCCAAATAATAATATTGCTAGTGCTCCCCTTACACCACTGGTCAAGCCAGGTGGTGGTATCTGTCCTATTGTTGTGGGAACCATTTAGAGGCGATTGGTTTCTAAGGTTTGTGCTTCTATGATCGGACTTTTTTTGGATAACTATTTGGATGAATTACAGTTTGGTGTTGGGGTATCTAGAGGTGGGGAGGCTATTTTTCATGCCGTGAATCGGTTGATTGAGAATCGTGGAAATGAGGTGGGACTTTTGATATTGTTGGTAGATTTTAGAAATGTCTTCAATTTGGTAGATCGTGATGTTTGTTACTCTAAACCAGCTAGATTGTATTATGGGCAACACACCTCATGGTCACACCAAGGTGGAGCAGGGGGACCCGCTTGGGCCTTTACTTTTTTCCTTAGTGCTATATCCCCTGGTATTCAAAATTAGAGATTCTTTTAATCTTTCTCTTCAAGCTTGGTATCTGGACGATGGTACTATAATTGGAGATACTCTAGTCGTGGGGAAAGTTTTGGAGCTCATTATGGTGGATAGACCTCGTTGTTGATAAAACTGAGGTTTTTTGGCCAAAGGAGGACCCTAGAAGTAGACTTGGCGGTGTTTTCCCGCCTAATATTGCAAGACCTTTACATGGTGTTAAGTTATTGGGCGGACCTGCTAGTACGGACTTTGATTTTAGTAGTGGGCTTGTTATGAAAAGGGTTGCTAAAACTGTAACATCCCGCCTTACCACAACACAATATTGTCCGCTTTGCCTGCAGGCTAACGGCTTTGTTTCTGGTTGCTCGGGCAAACTTCCTAGAAGGGTCACCCCTTGTTTGATCAAATAATCGCACTATGGCTTAACTGGAGGTCGAATAGGTTATGAGTTAGGGTTTTATCCACGTATTAGATGATCTGCCGTGAGGCCTCCACCTCTATTTATATAGAGGGTAGATAACTTGGAGAGGAGGGTAAGAGAATTAGGGTAAATCTCTTCCTCCTTTGTGAATACCTTGTTTCCTTCTTGAGGAGATTTGTGGTAATCTTGTTACCTAATTTTGTCCGAGTATATCGGAGCTTCGATATATATTTGATAGATTAATTATAGGAAAGATCTTATTCGATATTTATTGTATATCTCCTCGGAGCACGGTATTTGCTACCTTTGGAGCTCCGGGATAACTATGTTTAGTGGGGGCAGAGCTCCGTTATGGTTTTACTTGTACGAAGATGACTTCATTTTCTGCTTCTGCTTCGGATATGGAGCTAGAGCTCCGTATGGGTATATCATCAAGCCCCCAGTCTGATGGGAGGTTTTATCTGTAAAATATCGCATTAGACTTAACAAATCAAATAACAAAATAAAAATCGTACCTTCGAAGACAAAAGAAACGTGCTTCGTTGCTTCATTTTTTCGTTGATCTTTCATTCACATTTAGTTTTGGCCATAATGACTTTCTGTCCCTCAGTGGCAACTTGTTGTCACATCTCTCGGGGTAATTAATCACTGGGTAGTTATTTCGTGATTATGACCAATATAAATGCCAACTATCGTCTTTCCTCCTTTTTTCTTGCGATTCTCCGGACGTTTAAACAGGTATATCATCTTTTCCCCTCTTCCCTCTTTTATTTGTTAATCGTCATGTCGAAACGAGGGATAAGAGATATTACCAATGCTTTGAGCCATTCTGCCTATCATTAGTTTTTTGAACCAATACTTCTCTCCGAACCCTAATTTGGTTCGATACCCAAAAAGGAGGCAATCCATATGCGATCCTCCAGTGGGGTTCGTTGGTGTATTTGTTAAGGCTTTTTCTCAAGTTAACTTTAGGATCCCCTTTTCAGAATTTTTTCTTCCTGTTATAGATTACTATCAGTGTCACTTATCTGCTGTTCATCCGACCGGTGTTGCAAAAATTATTGCTTTCCAAGTACTTTGCTTTGCGAATCGCATTCGACCATCTGTCGCTTTGTTTAACTCCTCTATAGATTGAAAGAGTCTGGTGACTGGGTCACTGTTTCAAAAAACGGCGACTATGAAATTTTTATTGTTGGTGGTGTTGAAGTTAGGGATTGGAAAAATTTGTTTGTCTTTATTGATCAATCTTTGGTTCCTCCTGCACGTAGTGGTTTGCTAGATAAGGATAGGTTGGAGTATGAGTCAATAGGTCCCCCAAGCCTGTTTGGTGTTAGGCAGGCGGATGTGGAGGTGTTGTGTTCTTATCGGATAAAGTTGTGTGTTTATCTGGAGGCTATTTTGTTTAAGTCCTAAGTGGCAAGATGTTGGGAATGTGGGAATTTGGATTTTACAATTGAGTTCGATGGTCAGGTAGGTTGATTCTGTTGTATTTCTTCTTTACTATCATCCTTTTCCAAAGTAGACACTGATTCGATTTCTATTTGCAGAGATGTCGTTCAAGCAACTTATTGATAGGCAGTCTGTGTTGTCTGGTGTTGTTTTCAGACCGGTGGCTCTAGCTCCTCCACCCATTGAGCCAACTGTACCGGTGGTCCCTGAGTCTATTCATCCTTCTATGGCTCAGGAAGGGCCCATTCCTGATGAGTTGCCTGAGGCCTCTACCCCTGCGTCTCATGATCCAGCAGAGACTATTGTTGATGTTTTAGATGGCAATGGCGAGGATGCAACTGAGGAGGCAAAAGCTCAAAGGGATACTGTTGGTAGCCGTGTGAAGAAGAGGAAAGGGAAGACTATGTCCAAGGGACCTGGTAGCCATCGACCGAAGAAGATCAGGGGGAAAGCCAATAGGGACCCTTCGCAGTCATCATGTAAGTCCTTTTGCTGTTCACCTTTCTTTATCGGATTGTTCCTAAATTGACATTATATTTGCGCAGCCTTTGATCCCCTTGAAGAGGTTCTGGATGCTTCTACTTGCCACCGAGATTTGCAGAGTATCGCTCCGTCAGGATGGATAAATGGTCTGATGAGTATGGAGATCTTGGAGCTGTCTGCTTTCTTCAACTGCTCTAATTTCTGCAGTGCCATTATTGGCAGAGCTATGGATTCAAGGTTGCGGGAGAGTGCAGAAGAAGCTGGGTCATCAGAGGAACAGTATGAGGCGTTGATGACGGAGAAGCTTGCCCTGGAAACCAAGGTAACTGATTTGGAATTGGACTATGGAGCTCTGCAATCCGAGTTAAGTACTGCAAGGTCTGACGCGCAGAGGATTATTGCAGAGAAGGAGAAGGAGGTGGAGTCCCTTAGCAGCCAAGTGCATGATAAGGACACCTTGCTGAAGGAGGTGCAGGAACTTCTTGCAGAGAAATCGGGGAAGTATGGAAGGCTGATTGTCGAAGTCATCCCCCGCGCCTGCAAGTCCTTTCTTAATGGTCCTGAAGTCGGTGAGCTGTTGTCTAAGGTTTGTAACCTTAACAGAATTGATGCAGAAGCTGGATTGATGCGTGCCCTGGCTGCGGATGGTATGGTAAATCTAGAGGGCCGCAATATCCTAGAAAACACAGCCGCTCGCCTTGATTCCGCGCTTAATGATCTTGCCAATGGTGATTCTGCATACCTCCACAAGCTCTCCTCCAATCCCGAAGCATCTCCGTCTGACCTTCTGCAGGTTGTTCACTGACTCCTCTGGCTTTAAATGATTTGAACAATATGTTTTTAAACAACCTCTTTATTTCTTGGTGGCCTGCGAGCCGTTGAACAATTGCCCTTTCGATGGCCTGTGCGCCTTTTGACAATTTGAACAATCTCTTTTTATGGCCTCCCTTTATGTTGGGGGAGGTTGTTGTATATTATGGTACCTGCATCATATTAACGTACCCTTAACTTCGTCATGTGTGATGAGTCCGTCTTTGAGTGGCCGTTTCCTTTTTGGATTTCGGGAGGCTCTTTATGCTTCGTGAATGTCTTAATGAGCGTCCCCTTAAACATTTACACGAAGTCTTTCAATTTTATTTTATTACGCGCATTTATTATTATTTGATCGATCTTAAATTTTTTGTCGAAAGCTTTATTTTATTGAAAAAATAATTGGCAGGAGGACATTACATAGTAAGGTTCCTAGCTGCTAGCTTCCTTCTTTGGGACTTATTCGGGTAGCTAATCCGGGCTTATCCCTTTTGCCTTTTTAGGGAGTTTATTTTGTGACGAAGGTCTCCATGGGCCTCCGTTCTTCTCCCCGAGCTTCTGAATTTGTTCTTCTTGGCTCTTTTGCTCTGCTTGCGTCCCTTTCACTCAAGCGATGGTGCTCCTGGGATCTTCTTTCTGGTGAATATTGGAGGGGCTTTTTTCCTTCGTTCTTAGAAGGGCTCCATCTGTTCCCTTGCACCTTTCGTTTCAGTAGGTTTGATGGCAATGTTGTTATCCCTACTTCACTCTGGAATTTTATCTGCGTGTGGATCGTTGATGCCACGATTCCAAAACGCCGCATTGCTTCCCTTCCTAGGATTGTATTATTCCCAGACTTTGCTGTGACGACTAGGAACGCTATTTTTTCTGTTTTCCAATTCGAGTATTCTCCGATAGTGACCTTTGTCCGGAGCTCTCCGATAGGCCATGTCCGCTCTCCAGCGAATCCTACCAGTGGCCTGTCTACCTTGTGCAATTTCTCCCTAACACTTTTCGGTAATTCCGAGAAGTATTTTTCGTAGAGGATATCGCATTCACTACCACCGTCTATCTAGACGTTCCTCATCATTAGCCCCCCAATGTTGGCTTTGATCACAATTGGTTCACTTGACGGGGTGATATCCTTCATCGAGGGGAACTGGTACAGTTCCTCGGGCGGGGGGGTCTCTAAACACTTCGGATCGTATTGTGAGGATCTGTGCTGGTGGTGTTTTTTCGGTTTTGTCTGGTTCGCTCTTAGTTCTGGCTGCTTGCCTTATTCCCTTAACAAGGTGGTCTAGCTTCCCGGGACTCTACAGCTTCTTCTATTGCTCGTCTTAAATTCCTGCAGCTGTATGTATCGTGTCCGTGATCTCTGTGATATTCACAGTACTTCTCCATGTTTTTCTTCTTTGTGATGAGCTTCGTCGGGATCGGGAAGCTTGAAGCAACTCGCTCCGTGAGGAGGATCTGCTTCGGGGTTTTGGTGAGGTTAGATAAGATATCGATTCCGCTATCTTTCTCTCTACCTCCCACTGATTATCTTCTCGTCCGTAGCGAGAAAATCTTCCATTCCCTCCGTATTCCTTCTACTTCCTACCCAGGGAGGAGTCACCACTTGTTGTTTCCCTGGCGTCTAACCAGATGTGAGCTTTGCTTGTTAACCCGTCATAAGTTTTGGGTAAATCAGTGCTCAGGTGTTCAATAAGCTCTACTGCACACAACCCATGTATGAGCCCTGAGATCCTTTGGCTCTCTGCTAGTCCTCGTACTTGTTGTGTCTCATTTGTGTATCTTACAATGAAATCTCTTGTTTTCTCATTTTCTTTTGCTTAATGTTGTGCATGCTTATGTAGGTCTTCCTATGCTTTTTCTACATATTGAATTGTGCTTTGAATTTATTTTTCAGTGTTTCGAAGCTGTCTATGCTAGTTCTTGGTAACCCGTCTATCCACTCCCGTGCATCATCAGTTAACGAGTACGAGAACGCGTGGCACGTAGTCGGCATGTCCACCTCTGAATTAGAGCTGCTCCGATAAACTTTTTAAGGAAATCATCCGGATCACTCTTCCCGTCATAGTACCCTAGGTGTTGAGGGTACTTCATCTTTGTCGGCAGGGGATGGCTTTGTATTGCGAGGGAGAACAGGCTCTCCAGATTGACCAGGTGAGAGAGGTCAACTGGCTCCGTATGTTCCTGCTCACAAGGGTCATAATCCTGTCGGATCGTGTTTCTTCTGCCTCGGGGGAACCCCAGTCGGTTTCCTCTCGGCCTGTCTACGTTCTGCGATGCTTCCGGATGAATCTCCGGACCCCTGTTGGCTGTAGGTGAGCGTCCGCGGGGTTGCTCCTGGATTGCTCTTTCCCTTTGAATCGTTGAGGCCGGTCTTTCCTCTACTCATGCCTCCGTTCTTCTGGGCGGGGCCATGTTTGTCTGAGGCACTCGCTCTTGTTGAAGAGTTATTCCTCTGGTGGAAGCTCTGCTTCGATGTACTCATCCACTGAATCGGAGTCATATTCGTTCTCTAGATTCCTGGTGACACCTCGGATTTGGCCGACTGTCCTCAAACGATTCATAATTGTACTCAGCACGTCAAAGTTTTCTCGTACATATGAATCATTTATTTCATGTGTTGCCGATGTCGATGATCCATTGTTTCCTACTGCAGGGACCTGCGTCCGTTGGGTTATGTGTACGAATCCTGGCCAGCTCTGTCCCGGGTCGCGCCTCTGGAAGGGGGTTGCCGTAAAGCCACTGTTTCCTAGAGGTTCTGTTGCGGGGCCTCTCGGGCTCCGGCCTTGTGGGGATGCTGGAGTTCCGGATGGGTTACGTCCCTGTGGCGTAGGACTTCCTAACCCTAAGTCTCGCAATGAAGAAGTGGATCCACTCAGTCCAAGTGGAGGTCCCTCCGGTGCACGGTCTTCTTGGGGGGAACGTTCTAGGGCGCGTTCAGGCACTACAGTCGTATCTGTCGCATGTTCTTCCGCGGCAGAACGTCCTACTGTATGGCCATACGGTAGAGACCCGTCCTGGTGTCTCTCTTGGAACGCCCTTGCAGGCCTGTCTTGATCCGGGTTCTGAAATTGTGATCTTCTTGCGGTGCTTTGAAAATTCGATGTTCCACCCAAGCCCGTACCGTAACCACCTGATGTAGTGGAACGGTGACTTGGCCCAGGTGTGTCGAAAGAGAACCCATCTTGGGGATCCAGTCTTCCGTGTGGTGTCCTTGGAGTCCCCGAATTGGGTGTCGTCGGGGAGTGTTCTCCTTCAGCGAATCTGTTGTGATTATTATGATCGTGGTCGGGGTTTGGTTTTGAGGAGAAAAAATGTCCCACGGATGGCGCCAATTTGTTTGATCAAATAATCGCACTATGGCTCAACCGGAGGTGTGAGTTGGGTTGTGGGTGTTATTCGGCGATTCCCTTACGGTCAGAGGGTCGGAGAGACCGCTTTACGCCTATGATTGGTTGATCCTAAGCCGTTCGAGTTTGACTTAGGGTTTAATGGTTTATTCGGAGATCGAATAGGTTTTGAGTTAGGGTTTTATCCACGTATTAGATGATCTGCCGTGAGGCCTCCACCTCTATTTATATAGAGGGAGAACGGGCTCTTCGGATTGACCAGGTGAGAGAGGTCAACTGGCTCCGTATGTTCCTGCTCACAAGGGTCATAATCCTGTCGGATCGTGTTTCTTCTGCCTCGGGGGAACCCCAGTCGGTTTCCTCTCGGCCTGTCTTCATTCTGCCATGCTTCCGGATGAATCTCCGGGCCCCTGTTGGCTGTAGGTGAGCGTCCGCGGGGTTGCTCCTGGATTGCTCTTTCCCTTTCAATCGTTGAGGCCAGTTTTTCCTCTACTCGTGCCTCCGTTCTTCTGGGCGGGGCCATGTTTGTCTGAGGCTCTCGCTCTTGTTGGAGAGTTATTCCTCTGGTGGCCCTCCTCGGTGGAAGCTCTGCTTCGATTTACTCATCCACAGAATCGGAGTCATATTCGTTCTCCAGATTCCTGGTGACACCGCGGATTTGGCCGACTGTCCTCAAACGATTCATAATTGTACTCAGCACGTCAAAGTTTTCTCGTACATATGAATCATTTATTTCATGTGTTGCCGATGTCGATGATCCATTGTTTCCTACTGCAGGGACCTGCGTCCGTTGGGTTATGTGTACGAATCCTGGCCAGCTCTGTCCCGGGTCGCGCCTCTGGAAGGGGGTTGCCGTAAAGCCACTGTTTCCTAGAGGTTCTGTTGCGGGGCCTCTCGGGCTCTGGCCTTGTGGGGATGCCGGAGTTCCGGATGGGTTACGTCCCTGTGGCGTAGGACTTCCTAACCCTAAGTCTCGCAACGAAGAAGTGGATCCACTTGGTCCAAGTGACTTGGCCCAGGTGTGTCGAATGAGAACCCATCTTGAGGATCCAGTGTTCCCTGTGGTGTCCTTGGAGTCCCCGAATTGGGTGTCCTCGGGGAGTGTTCTCCTTCAGCCATTCTGTTGTGATTATTGTAATCGTGGTCGGGGTTTGGTTTTAAGGAGAAAGTGTCCCACGGATGACACCAATTTGTTTGATCAAATAATCGCACTATGGCTCAACCGGAGGTGTGAGTTGGGTTGTGGGTGTTAATCGGCGATTCCCTTACGGTTAGAGGGTCGGAGAGACCGCTTTACGCCTATGATTGGTTGATCCTAAGTCGTTCGAGTTCGACTTAGGGTTTAATGGTTTATTCGGAGATCGAATAGGTTATGAGTTAGGGTTTTATCCACGTATTAGATGATCTGCCGTAAGGCCTCCTTCTCTATTTATATAGAGTGTAGATAACTTGGAGAGGAGGGTAAGAGAATTAGGGTAAATCTCTTCCTCCTTTGTGAATATCTTGTTTCCTTCTTGAGGAGATTTGTGGTAATCTTGTTACCTAATTATGTCTGACTATATCGAAGCTTTGATATATATTCGATAGATTAATTATAGGAAAGATCTTATCCGATATTTGTTGTATATCTCCTCGGAGCTCGGTATTTGCTACCTTTGGAGCTCCGGGATAACTATGTTTAGCGGGGGCAGAGCTCCGTTATGGTTTTACTTGTACGAAGATGACTTCGTTTTCTGCTTCTGCTTCGAATACGGAGCTAGATTCCGTATGGGTATATCATCACCCATATGGCATTACTGCCGCCCGAGCACGCTTAACTGTGGAGTTCTCTTCTCATCCACAGCCAATACGCCCAAAACGCGTTATGTTATGTAAGGTCAATGATGTCACTTATATCCAGGATCCCCTTGTATGTTAAGATGTATGCTTTCACACCCCCTCAACACAACTCAACGTCCTCATTGAGTTATGCAAGTGCGCGATACACTCCTAAAAATCCCAAGGGTTGCTCTGATACCACTTGTAACACCCCGCCTTACCACAACACAATATTGTCCGTTTTGCCCGCAGGCTCATGTTTTAGATATTGTACACGTTAGCAAAAAGTGGTCACGGTCCTACTACGTATAGTAATTTTAGCCGTTTTCATACTCTCAAATAGAACTTTTCTTTGTTGGCGCCCCAGAAAAGGTTTCAGTGACAAGTTGAGGGACTTTTCAAGTAATTAGCCCTTAAAACTAATTAGATAAGAAGGTAAAAATAATGAATATAAAAGATGATATCATGGTGTTTTAGAATAACCATGTAAGAAAATATATGCGCTTGACACATTGAATTTTTAATGGAATTTTATAAAAAGAAATTTCTAGAAAAAAATCTCTCTAGCATATATAACAAATTAGGGGTGAGCAAAAACCGAACCGAAAAACCAAAAACCAAAAAAACCCGACAAAACCGAACCAAAAAAACCAAAAACCGAACGAAATCCATTGGTTTGGTTTTTGTTTTCTAAAACCGAACGGATCGGTTCGGGTTTCGGTTTCATATGCCAAAATCGATCAAAAATCGAACCGAACCGAATCAATTATATATTAATTATTTAATATTTATATCATATTACATTTATATTTATTACTTATAATTTGTAAATATGTTAATATATTTAAACTTTTTGTCTTTTTAGTATACAAATCTATATAAATTGTATGTTTTAGATGAAAACGTACAAGAAAATCAATTCATTTTATAAAAGTTATATCAATTTTAACACCTAAAAAATATAATTAGTCAATAAAAAATATCTTTATATTTTAATTTCTATATCATAATTTTTTTTGTTAACAACTGAAAATTAAATTTATAACATAATAAACAAAAAAGCTAAAAAAAAAGAATTTATAATAAAAACCAAACAAAAACCTAAACCGATCCAAACCGAACCAAAAAACTGACAAACCAAACCGAACAAAAACCGAATCCAATGGATTGGATTTTCTAAAAACCGAATGGATCGGTTATGATTTCGGTTTTAACCAAAAACCGAACCAAACCGATGCATACTCACCCCTATAACAAATAGATACATTAGTATTATATATTTATATACACACACATTAGTTATGAAGAGTGATATTAATACAATAAAATTTAATCATTGACAATAAAGACGAAAACTTTATTATACAATGTACAATTATATCATGCGTTCATTATTGTAGGTGGGTAATTTTGTTGTATCGTAAGTTATATAAATAAGGTTTTACTAAACGAGGTCATAATGGTTTCGTTATGATGCATAAAGTAGTAATATACGAATCATAAAATTCAGGGGTGGACTTTTGATATGAATATATCTCACGTTAAATGAAAACCCCCCGCCGGTTGTTGGAACGACACGAGCCTGGCCGGGTCTTGATTCAGAAAGATGAAGGGCCAGAACTATACAATGTGGAATTGAACTGAAACTAAGAATAGAGGTTTTCTAGAGTTTATTTAGCTGTTTCTATATAAATAAAAACTTTAAGTTTTGCTATTTGTTTGTTTATTAGATCATTCGTATCTCAACTACTACAACAACGACCTACCTAACAAAAAATAATTTTTATTAAAAGTTTGCTTGTGTTGGGTGATTTATAAAGACGACAAAATAATGGGATAGAAGTACCTAATCCTATGTAAACTACTTGTATTATATACTGTGTATGTATTGTGTAACTTTTTAAAATGACATTCAACAATTTACTAGTTGTTTTTCTTGGTAAGGTTATGCTTCAAATGAATTACTAAGTCTATATCATGGGGTTTAGGCATAGCACAAAATGGACGACCATACAAGGTTTAAATTTTCCAAGGGCCTAAATTCTTAAATTTTATATAAAAGTTATATTTGATATAATGTTTATACCTTTAATAATTAACTTTATCATCCTGATTAGATGGTTAAAATGTTAAATATAAATATATTTTGGCTATTAGGAGGTCGAATTCATTGTTCATATCTTGGAGGGTCTTTCTTTAAGCTTGTCCTAGACCCAAAATTTCATAGAGCCGGCCCTGTCCATCATCATTAATATAGGAGTTAATTACTGGAATGGTACCTAACGTTTGCGTCATATTGTTGGTTTCATACCTTTCCTTTCAAAATTACATCGATCCAAAGTATGCAAATTTCCACTCGGACCATGCTAGAGGCTAACACCGTCACGTGGCCGTTAAAAACCCCCACCCGTGACTTGCACGTGAGGGGTAAAGATGTAATATCGCGTTTCTTAATTACTAAAATGGTACCTAACGTTTGCACGATATTACTGGTTTTACTACCTAATGTTTCCTAATTACTTAAATGGTACCTAATGTTTAGTTATTAATTTTTTTATTTTTTTTATTTTGAAAGGTGAATTCCGTTCTAAGCCAATTTTTTAAAAACTGGTATTTTAGTCATACTGGTATGGAAAAATTCCGGTATTACCGAAAATACTGGCCGGTGAGACTATTTTTAATTTGTTTTATTTTTCGTTTATGAAAATTTTTCATAACTTGTTACAATTTAACAAAAATAGTCAAAATGCACTTATAATCCAATTAAAAATAATACCAAATAGGTTTTTCATAACAAAATATAAGTTTAAAGTTCACAAATAACCAAAAATAGTAATAAAGTATCATAAAAATAACTTTATAAAAAATTCAATTTTTTTATAAAAATATTGGGAATACCGCAACGGTAGTACCAAAAATATCCAGGAATACCAGAAATATAGGCCGATATTTAAAATATTGTTTTACGTTTCGTGTCACAGTAAATACTAACCGGTATTTCTGGTATTCCTGAAATATTTCGGTATTACCATTGCGGTATTTCAGTATTTTTGAAAAAGAAAATTTGAAATTTTTTAAAATTGTTTTTATGATACTTTATTGATATTTTTGGTTATTTGTGAACTTTAAACTTATATTTTGTTAGAAAAACCTATTTGCTATTATTTTTAAGTGGATTATAAATGTATTTTGAATATTTTCGTTAAATTGTAACAAGTTTTGAAAAAATTTCATGAAAGAAAAATAAAACAAATTAAAAATTGTCATACCAGCCAGTATTTCCGGTAATACCGATAATACCAGAAATTTTTTCACACCAGTATGACTAAAATACCAGTTTTAAAGCGAATTCACCTTTCAAATAAAAAAAATTAATAACTAAACATTAGGTACCATTTAAGTAATTAAGAAATATTAGGTATGAAACCAACATTATCGTGCAAATGTTAGGTACTATTTAAGTAACTAAGAAACGCGATATTACATCTTTATCATTCACGTGCATGTCACGTGGTGGGGGGGGGGGGGGGTTAATGGCCACATGATTGCGTTAGCCTCCGGTATGGTTCGAGTGGAGATTTGCATACGTTAAGTATGATCAGCGTAATTTCGAAAGGAAAAGTATGAAACCAGTAATATGGCTCAAACATTAGGCCCATTTCAATAATTAACTCTTATATTTATGCATTTGCGTATACTGTACGTAAACTTTCCTAGATTAGGTGTAAGACCAGAAACATGAGCAAATTCTTCCAAAATTTCTTTAACCACTCTAAAACCCACTACTATATGATAAATTTCTTTGGATTATAACAATTTATTAACACTAAATAACTAAAGTTAAAATAGCTAACAAATTGAGAACCGATTATGAAAACTTTTCCGGTGTAACTTGAATGCATTATATTAATCCGAGTATGCATGTATAGAGAGAAACTAGATCTATACCCGGTCGTTGACCGCGTTTGAAACAATAAAGTATATTGATAAGCATACAAATCACGATCAACTTTATCTCATAAAAAACTTAAACAAATAGTCTAAAATTAAAATCGTCATTGGTATAGGATGGCATTATAAAATCTGCAAATAGATTTAAATTTAATTGTCCTAACCAGATCCTCCTTAGTGAGTTACTCAAATTTAATGACTTTGATGTATATTAAAATTGTCAATACTCGATTTTACCCGAATTTTGACTTGAAACCAACTCGCAAAATTGGGTTAGGATTGTGAAATCTCGATCTGGTAACCCGCCAACTTGATTTTTTTGGGTTGGGGCCAGGTTGACTTTTGGGATTAATAATTTAACTTGTCAACCCAAAAATATTTAAATTTAAATAATGTTTTTTAAAGGTCGACCTACCAACTCATTTTATCCCACAACCATTTGACTTGAAATCAACCTGTCAAACTACCAACACACATGACCCGGGATCAAACTGCCAACCAATTTAACCTGCCTACCTACCTTTATTAACCTATGTGACATGACTTCAACTCACTAACCCACCTGAAATCAACATATTAATCGGATGGCTTAGATAGATCCTTACTCAGGTCCGAGTTGAAGTTACTGTCTTAAAACTTTTATTAACTTAAGTTGGGGTCATAAAGTTTCAATCCGCCAACCGTATGCAAATCAACCCGATTAATAGGCCTACTACAAAGTATATGATTTGTCTTAGTTTTAAACCGCTAAGTATAGCCATTATACTATAGTAAGTCTCTACCTTATAGCTTTAATATTTATATTATGTATATATATATATATATATAATTATTCAACTTAACCATTTATCTTTTAAACATTCCACCAATAAATAACAATCAAAATTCAAAATGGATGATTGACAAAGCTGATCACCATTACCTCGTTACCGCATATAGTACCAAACTAATATGTTTGTTTTGGTATAAACATGACATAAAATAGCAAGAAAAAGAAAAAAAAGAAAAAAAAAACTTGTATAGAAAGTTTTAAAATGTAAACTCAAATAGTTGTTATTTCTTATGACTTTAAACTTAGATTCAAGAAAGTAACACTTTTAACATATTTACTTGACATATGAACTCCTAATTAAACTTCTATATTATAATTTATCATAATGGGATTCAAACAATTTTATTTACTTGACATGTGATCTCCTAATTAAATGATATTGTTTTTTTGTTAAAAATTCTGTAAGCCGAACTTCTTATATATTTGTTTAATTCATATTTTAAATATTGTTTAGTTTATAAATGTGTTACTTCATAATACGTGAGCTGACAATTAATATTAGAAGTAGTTAAATTCAAGTCCATTCTCAAATTGATATCTATTACAATAATTTTTTTTAAAGTTACCATGATTAAAGAATGTATAATAAATACATAAAAGAGTTACTATATTTAAAATATTTATGTTTAACTGTTAATTTAAAAGGTTGAGATTAATTTGAATTTTAATTTGAGTGGTCAAGATCACATATTAAACTTATTTTTTTCTCTTAGCTATGGTAGCCATATATATATATATATATATATATAATATATAAACACTACTACTACTAGTCTAAATACTTCAAGGGGATAAAAGATTCAAATGTAATTAAACAAAAAAAATTGCCTACATTTTCTGCCTAAACAGTATGTTCTCCCTCTCAACTCTTCTCGTGTATTTATTATTTATTTTTTACATTATCGACTTATTATTGTTATCTGTAACTTCTGGATCTCAGTTTATATTCATAATATTCAATGTTGATTAGTTTACTTTTGCATAGTTTAACCTAAATAAATTATGCTATGTATTTTTTGTGCTTATCTCTAATTCGATCCTATGAATGTATTTTGTAACAACCGTCTTAGAAATGTTCTTATTAAGTTCTTAAAAACGTACACTTGCCATTTGAACGGCCAGACAGTTCAATTTATCTAAGTTTTTGACGTACTTTAGACCTTCATTATGTGCTTATATGAAGGTCAATTTGATCTAAAATCTTGATTTATATGACGGGTCTATGATTGTGTGCAATGAGATAATAAAGTTCGGTTCATAAACGTTCATGTTCATTAAAGTTCTAGTTCAAAACGTTCGCAAATGGTCCTTGCATTTATTGGGTTCATTAAATATGGAAATGTATATATAGAAAAGATGGAAACTTAGAGAGAGGGAGTCACAACACTATTCATTCTCTTCTTCTCTCTACTTTCTCACACTAAAACACATAGTGCAGCCACATTTTCACACACAAAATTTATCCTTTGATTTTGGATTGTTAAATCAAAATCACTTGTACTTTTAGCATCCTTGTGATAATCAAAACGTGTTTCTGGAATCAATCTCAGGTAACAACAACAAATTATGAGTTTTTGATCAAATTAAAAATGAACTTTTCCAACTTTATGTTCTTGATGATTTGGTCCAATTTTGATATGAAATCGTGTTAATGATTGAAGGGTTTGTGTCTAAATGTGTCTAATAACATATATGTGAACAAATTTGGGTCATAACATGTTTTAATCTACAAAACCCAATTTTGAAAAAGTAAGGAAACTTGTTCTTGATGTGCCACACCTTATTTATGTTATAGATGATCTTAAAATCGTTAAAAGTGTTAATGGTTAGTGTTTATGTGCATATATGTACAAGTTTTACGTTCTAACATGTCCCGGATTCGATCTAGATCTTTGTGTGATGTTCATGTTCATGTTCAGCCCGTTCAGGACCTTGGGACGATCCTGGAGGGACGATCTTGAGCCCAAGATCGTCCTAGCCAGCCCTTTGTTCATAGTTCATTGTTTGCTTGATCTTGTGTGGGGTTGTGGTGTTGTTGGAACGTTTAATGGTAACTGATCCTTTGGATTGGTTTGGCTCAAACACATGTTCATGAAATGATCTTGTACTTGTCCGTGATCCTCCAAACCCTAGGACGACCTTGCCTTGGTCCTAGGACGATCTTGTACTAACCTTTGGGACGGTCTTGATGGCAAAACTATAGAACGATCCAAAGCCATCAACCCTTGGGACGACCTCGAGTTACCTTGTTTATGAAACGATCTTAATCCTTGTATCTAAGACGATCTTGGTCCCTTGGCAAGTGGGACGATCTTGTCCATGTGCAGCTAGGACGATCCTGGCTAGAGTTCAGTAAGACGACCTAGCTCTTGGTCCAGAGGGACGGTCTTGAAGTTCCAAACCCTAAGACGACTATGTACAAACATAAAACAACACGTACTTGTTCTAAATCACACCACACTCTATCCTTAATCATCTAATCAGTTCATAACAACATCATTAATTGATTAATCACATCAAAGGCTGATCATTAGCATCTAAGCTAGATCATGGTTCGATCTAAGACGACGTACAAGGTGCAAACCCTAATTAAGTACATTTAAGACATGTTTTATCTTGATTATCAAAGTACGAGTTCTACGAACAACTAAATCAAGTTCTTAAGGCTAAAGTTCATTATTAAAAGACATGTTCAACTCATTAACACAATAAGTACTTATGTGTGAGTGCAAAGACGTTCAGTTTGAGTCCAGTTCATGTACTTAAAGTTCATTTAAAACTCTTTTGAGTCAAAATGATCAAAGATCTTTAAAGGACCAAATCATCAGTTCATCAAGGACATTTCAGTGATTGAATAATCACATGAACTAATATACGCACTTCTTTATGATCATTATGTGCTTAGGAATCCATCAAGACGTGCCTAGATTTCGATAGATATACTTATCTATCTTTGTGCTTGTTCTCTGTACTAATACTACTTGTGCTTGTACCAGATCACTGTGAGTTCACTAATCCCCCTTTCGTACATTTGTTCAAAGTTCTTTATCGGGGACTGAAAAGCATGAAAACTATTTTCGTACTTGTGCATATGTTCGTGAACTATTTTACGTACTATATTATGAGCTCGATCTTGAACTACTTATGAAATGATTCTTAAACTATTTGAAGGAGTATTTAAGTCTTGAATGGGCAGGAGCTAAAATACATTCATACTACTGTACTTGATCTTTATTATGTTCTAGTTCGTATATGTACTTGTTCAGTTCTTGTTCACTGCTATCAATTCATATCCCACAGTTCATGAAATGAACCGTAGGTAATTATGGACAGCGCTGTTTAGGGTAGGCCCACCCTCATTCTCCACAGTTCAGGAGGATGCATATTACTTGTTCTTATACATGTCATCTGTTTTGACATAGATCTTATTTGAAGTACTCGAGCTATATGAGCATACTATCACATTAAAGTTCAGTTCTGGCCCATCGGTTTAGCAGTGACAACTTACCTAAAGTTGATTACATGTTCTTGTTCAGTCCATGCTATTATAAAGTACTTATGTTCCACGTGCAGATCTTGATCTAGTTCCTTTTATTACAAAGTACATTGGTTCAACGTACAAAACTTATGTTCTTGTTCTTATTATACATATATACGTATATGTAAACTAAAAGTACATTATGTGAATCTCACCAACTACTTTTGTAGTTGACCTTTTGAACTTACATGCTTTTCAGGCTAGGTTCATAGTTCTTAGCATAGGAGTCTTCCTCTTTAGCTCATCTTTTTTTGGCGATTGTTCGAGCGTACAAGTTCAGGAGCTGTAAAGACCTCCCTTGTTTGTTCTGTTCAAGACTTGGTACTTTAAGACAATTTGTCCTGTCTTTTGTTCATTGAATATTTGAGTTCATTTTATGTTCTGTAATAACTATCGTGCTTCTGTTATTTATTAATGTTAATGGCTGTGTTGGACTTGTACTGTGTGCAATTGTGCTTATCTGTGCATCCCGTATATTCCGCTTTAGCGGGGTGTTACATATTTGGTTTGACTTTCTGGTTGACCTGTGAATTTGAATATCTTTTTGTATATTGATAGAATGTTGTCCGTAAGAGTCACTACAAAAAAAAGTTCATTTATTCACACTTTGTTATAAAAAATGTGAAAAAATTTATGAATTTAATCACATATAAAAGTATGTAGAAAAAAATTACATTTAAAAGTGTAAATAAATTTTAAACGTTATAATTTTTTCACACTTATAAGTGTGTAAACAAAATTTTAACACTTAAAAGTGTGAACAATTGTTAAATATTTTTACACTTAAAAATGTAAAAGTCAATTTGTAATTTGTAACACATTATTTCTTCACACCCTCCATGTGTGAATAAAATAAGTGTTACAAATTAACTTTCACATTTTAAAATGTGAACAATTGATATATTTTTACACACTTGAAAGTGTGAACTTTTTTTTTCCACATGTATAAGTGTGCAAATATTGTGATTTTTTAAATTTTTTCACACTTTGAAATGTAAATTAATTCTACACACTTTTAAATGTGAATAAATTTACAAAATTTTTCATACTTATGGAAAAACAAGTGTGAGTAAATAATATATTTGTTGTAGTGAGTGTAAAACTACTATAGGAAATCCTTTACCGACTAGTTTTGCATGTCTAGCTAAACAATTTACGATCAGGCTTTTGAGCTGAAGTTTACAGAAAAACTTGTGATTACAGCTATTTGTTTCTCCTGTCAAAAGAAAATGTGTTATTGAAACGAGAATGAAAAGGTCAAATTATTGTATTCGGAACATCTGATAGTTTTAAATGGGCATTCAATCTATAGTAACAGGCATGGAAGTAGAAACACTTTGTCTATGTTGTTAATAACGGTGGTATATCGGTGGTATGACAATGGTATATCGGTTATCGGTACTTCCCCAAAGTACCGGTCAAAATAACGGTACCGTTATTAACGGTGGTGTTTTGGTCAAAAATTACCTAAGATAATCTACGAGGAAGACTTAGATCAATAATGTAACCAAACTTTCGTTCGTGAGGTTAAGGGCTTGTAAAATATGTTGAGTTTCAAAGATGCGTAAAAGAAAAGATTTTGATAAAAGATTATGTCGACTAAACAAGGAATGAAGGTCGATTGAATTCACAAATTAGCAAAGATAAAATAAAATATAATGTTAATTATGTATTGTATATAGTGATTAACAAGATAAAAGTAAAGATCTAGTAAATGATACTATAAAAATAAATAGTAAAGAGCAAGAACACCGAGATTTGTTGACAAGGAAAAACCCTTAATCCTTTGAGGATCGCCGGCATAAAAACCCCGGGAGGAAACAATCGTCCATGCTTTTGTTCTCTTCTTAATGATTGTTTAAATGATTACAAAAGGTGGAATTTGGTTGATCGATGTATCTAAGTGTAAGGTAAATGAGAGCAGTGTGTGTGAATATAAGTGTGTTGTATGCAGTATATAAGTGATAAAGAATGAATGCCTAAATCGATCAACCTCCTTCGTTTATATAGACCTAAGATCTAACTAACTATCCGAAGTTGTAGGGATCTTCCTGGTCTTCATAAGTGATCGTTGGAGCATATCTTGACTGATTTTGTAGCCGTTTGAAGATATTTTCCTCATGCTGAAATCAACTTGAAGTTCGATTATCTTGATGGACTAAGTCTTCTTTGCGTGTTGAAGATTTATTCCATGTGTGTAATCTTCTTTTTACCGCTAAAGGTATTTTCCTTAGCTTTATATAAAATATTCCAGAACCTGCATGCTTATCTCATGTGGAAATAACGATAATATTTGAAACATAACATTAGCAAGAAATCAGAATATTCTACTACGTCAAGATCTTGGAATGTCAAGACTTTGGACTTTCCGGATATTGGAACCCGAAATTTCACCCATAACAGGTGGTATTTACCTTTATTGTACCAATATTTAGCTTTTAAAATATCGGTTCTCACGGTGGTATTAATGATTTGTTTTTTTTTTTTTTTAATTCCAAAAACTAATAAATACTTTTTTTAATAGTCCATAATAATTAAATAAAGAGGTTAACTAATATGCTTATAGCAGCATGCTTCCACCATGATTGTTAAGAGGAAGATATTTTATATTCAAGTATGTGATTTTCATGATGGAGTTATGTTTTTCCATACACAAAAGCCAGCGATCCTTTGAATTATTTAACAGAAGAGAAAAATAAAAACAAGTCCAAACCCTAAATTTTCCAATCAATCGATCGATACACACAGCATCTACCAAGCAATCCATCACAGCTGCTCCAATCGGCCATCTTCAAACTTTACAGGTACATCTTCTATTTAGACTTTTTTCTTTTTCTTTTGCAAATCGGTATTACAGCAGCTCCAATCTTTTCTTTACAGTTTTCTTACTTTGATTTTGTTAGTAATTTCTTCGATCTTTCTGTTTTTAATTTGAATATGTTTCTGATTTCGTCAAGTATTAAAGAATACTTGCTTATTTCTTCCTAATTTCAATTTTTATTTTCTGAATATTTTTCTGATTTATATATAACCAATATGCTTCTGGAAACATGTTTCCCCTTCACAAACTCCCCCCACCCCCCACATGAAAATCACATGTATAAATACAAAATCTTCCCCCCTCACAAAATCGAAAAATTTGTACGGATGGGGAAAAAAAATACCTCAATTGGTGTAACTAGGAACAAGACTTCATATATTTGTAAAACTAGGAAGTCTGGTGTTGTAGACACCGAACTTGTCCACGTACATTGAAGTTCGGTGTCTACAACACCAAACTTGCCCACGTGGAGGTGCTTTTCCATTGCTGCAACAGTTTGTCCATATCTCTTCTTAGTTACACGTAGGACAAGTTCGGTGTTGTAGACACCGAACTTCAATGTACGTGGACAAGTTCGGTGTCTACAACACCGGAAATCCTAGTTTTACAAATATATCGAGTTTTGTTCCTAGTTACACCAATTGAGGTAGTTTTTGTCCCATCCGAACACATTTCTCCACAAAATCATGGAACATGGAAGTCTGGTGCTTCTAGCGGAATACTTGTTACCCCCATATATATATATATATTATATATAGCATAATATTATGATAACCGTTATGCCACCGCTATAATCGATATATCAAATACCTTATAACCGATATTTGACTGTTAACAACATAGCACTTTGTCTAATAAAGTTTCCTGGTTCATACATCTAAAGGAAATTTTATAAGATAACAGTTATTCGTTTCAAGGATTATGACGCTTGATCTTAAATTTTTTTTCTTTGACATTTCTCTGATATTTTATTCCGGCCACTATTTGTTGTTTGTATTGCCTGTATCCGTAATATTAAGGTGAGCGTCTTATAGCTAGAGCTGGAAATTTCCATCCAATTATATCTAAGGGGTAGATTAAATTTAAAAAATCTTGCTAATAATGACAAGAATTATCAACATAATTCAACCTTCTAAATCACTATTTTTAGTATTACGAGAGCAAGTACCCGCGTGTTGCGGCGGTGAGATGATGGGGGTGATAGGTCATAGAGTGTGATAGCCAAATGTCTTAGCCGTACGGGCTCCGCCCTCGAATTTAAAAATTCGTCGAAAGTATATCGAATATCTCTAATAAAAGAGCATGAAATTTTAAAAACACCCATATAATTTTTATAATTTATCGATGTACGGTTTGTGAGATAAAAAATTTTGAACGAATTGGAGGAATAAATGATTTATGGATGAGAGAGAACAAAGATGATTGGTTGAGATTTGATGAGACAGAAATGGTGTTTGGTAATATATAATTGATAGAAGGGGCATTTTGGAAAAATAAATGTTGAATTGAAAGTTGAAACCCTATTTGCTTTATAATATAGTATAGATATAGATATTTCTTATAATAATCTTATGACATTCTTTGAAATACTGAATCGATGGCGTTTTACACTGTTTTCTTGACTAATAGATGGATTGGCAAGGACAAAAGGTAGCAGAGCAACTGATGCAGATAATGCTGGTGGCATTTGCAATTGCAGCATTCATAACGGGCTATGTTCTCGGTTCATTTCAACTGATGCTGTACATATATGCAGGGGGAGTTGTCTTGACCACTTTGATCACCATTCCTAATTGGCCATTCTTCAACCGTCATCCGCTCAAGTGGTTGGATCCCAGTGAGGCTGAAAAGCATCCTAAACCACAGGTGGTTGCAAGTTCAGTTTCTAAGAAAAAGCCCAACAAGAAGTAGCCCGTCTTAGATAATTATATCAGGTTTAGTCAGGTTAGTCATATCAGAAATTATGTTCTTGGATTTCTTTTAATGTTTAACTGGATAAACCTTGTATACCTTCATATGGATCGGCCAGAAAATTGAAAGCAAAATCCTTTTAAGGATTAGAGATTTCTGATTTAAAGTTATGGAATCTGTGTTGAGCAATTAACAGATACTTGTTTGGTTCTTTTTCTATTTTTTAAAAGTTAAGGTGTGTTGCAGTTTTAATGAGGGTGGTTTTGGAATGTGGTCGACGAATTTTTTACAAGATTTTATGGAGTAATCATTTTAGTTTTGGAAAGTCGAACGTGATTATATAATGTGTCATAATTTGCTTGAAGTTGGTTTTCAGGTTTGCATAGTAACCATAACAAACCGAAGTCTGACCAAAGTGAAGCAATTTGGTCCCTTACTGGATTCTGTTCGTGTATATCTGGGTTTGTTAATTTGAAAATTATACAAAAAGGAGAATTGTTATGAATTTTGGTCATTAGAAAATCAAGTTTTGTTCTTGTAATTAACTATACCGGGGACTAATTATTTGGATTTGTTGGTCTGAATCAAGATCTCTCTGATTCGAGTACTGTAACATCTTCAATGTTTTACATGTGTTTGACAAGTCAAAAGCCATTTAAAGAGTATTCTGATGCATACATTTGTAAAGTAGTCGAGGAAGATTAACCAACATAAAAACAGCTTCAACATACCAGTTGGGGCAGTTAAATCTAGATACATGACTTGTTAACAGTCATGTTTTCTGTGATATACAGAAGTCACAAATTTTGGATGATCGATTCCTTCTAGAACTATTAACAATCCTCACGTACCTAAAGCCACTTCATCCTCACGAGTTGCATACACCAAAAGAATATAGAACTGCACTCACTGTGAAAGACCTGCCTGCTAGTATTTACAATGTATGTGTGGCTTTACTGATTTTCATTCTCCATTGCTTTTACAATGGGATCATCCTCTAAAAAGCTTTCATCTTCGTCATATTCAAGTTCTGCCTCAACGTCATCTAAAAAAGATTGATTCATCTTCTTACGTGAAGTTCTTCTATGTTTCTTTGGCTGTAACCGTGGTTCAGCTTGCATGATGCCCATATCTCCAGCTTTGTATCTGCACAAAGTTCCAACTGTTCAATTACCATCTAAAAAACAGCTGAAAGTCAACACTGGTAACATCGGACATCACTGCATATAGAACAAGGATGTAAACGAAACTCTAGGATGTTGACACTTGACACATAATATATAATTATGTGTCAAAACGTCAAACCAACTTCCAGTAGAAATGCCTGAACACACTGCTTGTCTATATTTGATATATAATTAATGTGTTAATTATGTTTCCAAAAACAATGTCACTATAATAAATTAATAAGTTGAATAGTTAAATAAACAATAGCGATATGTACCCAAATTACTGATAGGTAGTTTTAAATCAAAATAGATGCCAAACAAGCTTGAGCACAAAAAATCAGATGAAGCTGGCACAAAGTTTAACAGGACAAACCTCTGGGAAGCACAGGGCAAGGGACTGTTTTGTTACTTTCAATAGACTCGGTTGGTTGAAGCCAGGAGTATCTGCAACATATCCTCCACCAGATAGTGGAAGCAATGAGACATGTCGAGTCGTGTGCTTTCCTCTGCCACTTCTTGCTGCCACTTCTCCAACTCGTTGATCTTCAAGCCACTTGCTTCCTAAAATCTGGTACATGTGAAAGAACACTAAGTACGAGTTGAAAAGTTAGAGCGAATGAGCCACAAGCAGAAGAGATCTTACAGAATTAGACCAATCATCCAATTCTGCAGCACCAAATCCAAATTGATTGCTTCTCAAAGCATTGATCAAACTGGACTTTCCAACGCCACTTGGACCCACAATTACAGAGGTTTGATCTCTCAGGTTGAACTGCAGAGTATCAAGTCCAGTTTTGGTCTCAACACTGCAAAAAACCGGTTCATAACCCCAACTGCGAAGTTTGGATTTCCATGAAATCACCATCTGCATAAAATGAAAAATCTTAAGCAATATCCTAACATATAGTTAAGCAAATACATAAACTAGCTAAAATAGTGATATGTTTCTCTAGCAAAACATGAAAAACTTAAACCAATGTTTATAGTAGGGCCATAATTATGTTTCTTACTTTCAACAAGCTAAATCTAGTATGGTTCTAAACCAAGTTATAGAAACTTTAATCCATTTTCATTGCACAGCATCCTCTGAAGTCCGTTTTCACTCAACAAACAATTGTTCAACGACTTGAACTAGTTAACAAGGACCATTTCGGCTCCCAGGTACTAAAACTTAATAAACAACTTGTAGGTAATTGACCTAAAAATGGTTGATATTCATGTAACAGCAGAGCCTTAGTGAATTCTCTTTTTTTTCATGACAAGTTATTGTTCAGTTACTTGGCACTAACCATTTCGGCTATAAAGCTAGAAACCATGAACAACAACTTGAAGGAAATGGCTTAAGGACCGATCAAGTGAATCGTACCATTCAAGAACTACTACTACGCTACGGTCTTCTTAGATATAGCGAAAAGAGTACAAAAGCCGACCTACTTGTATTTTAAAATAAGATAGCATGCAATTCTTAGATATCAATTCTTCTACATACAACGCATGAAACTCTCCTACCAAAACTCTCCTCTTAATCTTCTTCAACAAATTCCTAACCACACACAACAATTCAACTCCATTTCCTTCATTTTCAGACAATATTTTCTCCGATTTTTCCAGTTCAACAACAACGCGCATGAAATTCGCTTCAGCGGAAGCTACTTTTCCGATCGCTTGGTCCGGCGAGAGGTGGAGGTTAGCGGCAGAGGTGATCGGCCAAACATTAAAAATATGAAAAGATATGCTAAAAGCATCCCTTGTATAGGTGTGGATCATTTGCTCGCAACAGGATCTAGCTTACGTTGTCTTAACCGACTCCGAGAGCCCCTCAACCCCAGATATATAAGTAATTAATTAATAGCGGAGATGTTCGTTGCAAACAAAAAACTAGGTTATTTTTTACACAAGATAAAAAAAAGATAAAAATTTGTAGTAGATCGATTTTCCCATACTTAATCCGATTCCTATTCTTATTACTTTTTATATATTTATTTTTACTAATATGGTACCCGCGCAATGCAATGATGGTGGCGGCAATTGCGATGGTGACGGGTGACGGCGACGACTGATGGATGACGACGAAAAGTAGTGAGGCTATTGATGTAAATGTAATTAATATAATAATCAATATAATTATTTTAAAAGTTGAGACACTGATCGGGTATTTATTTTATATAGGGTGGAAGTGTATTATTTTTAGGATGTGTTAGTTTTAGTGTATGATATTTCTCACAATACTTTCTATGTAACTTTTATAACAGGGGAACTATTTTTTTTTAATGAATATAGATTACTACTTTTATTAATCGAGTAATTTTTGGTACTTGTATTATTCAAGTTGCAGAGGCACAATGCAAATTCATTTATCATTGCAAGTGTAATACAACTTTCAGTTTTAGTTGCATTCTCAATCCAAAACGTGATTGATCTTCTATTTCTGTCGTTAGTTAAGTCATATGTGGAACATGAGATGGGTAAAAAAGTCATTTTCACATAAACATGACCATTCTTGCAATTAACTTAACTTTTTTTCTTTTTTATTTTATTTATACACTAGCTTAAGTACCCAGTTGACTACCCGTGTAATATTATGATGATTGCTTATAGTGATATCAATTGTGATGTAAATACTAAACGTGTAAAACAGGTCAACACTGCTTATACATCTATAATAACACTAGATCTGGACGTGACCAGTTCAGTGTGATGTATACCAGGTTAACAAGAAGTCTACTTATTTAAAGGTGACAAATATAAATAAGTAAATACAATGCAATAAAGTAAATAACTTGTAAAGTAAATTGGTGAGACAATATGTATTTTTCAGGTATATTTTATTTATTAACTTTAAATAAAATATAATGTTGTTGCAGAACCAAAATAATACACGAATGGAAATATCCTAATAACCTATGAAATACAATTGATCTAAACTTGAAAATTCTCCTAAACAATCGAAACACTTAGAGTTATGAAATGTTCCTTTTAGCGATTGAGAGAATATTGCACAAGTTCACCAAGAATATTGCAAAGTCGATTATGCAAAGGTTGTATTCTTGTGTGTGCAAAGGCCTTTATTTATAGGCAAAGGTTGACATTGGGATGTCAACCTTTCCGTACAAATATGGTTGAGAGCATTTAAGCAAGTAGATGTAATTCTTAAAAAATGATTGATAAAGTAAGACATAAAGTCACTTTATCCAACCTGCTTTATGTACTTTGTACTTTATATAAGGATAATATCTATTATCCGGGCAAGATTAAGAAACAAAATTAGTGGAATTCACATGTCAAATTATTAAGGTTTTAGGTTGATTTTTAGGCATATGAGTTAGGTTGATTAATCATTTTCCAAAGCAAAAAGGTCTTCCTCGTAATCAGTGTAGAGCTTTGTAAGTACTTTACACTGGTCGATCTCCAGTCTTGATCTGGTTAGAATGCCACTGGGCTTCGCTGCCATGGACATTCTCTATCTTCCATATGATGTCTTTGACTTCATCTGAAATGCCTTTAGGTGTTTATCAGATCTTTAACTGGAGGAATTCATCAGTTGCATAAACTGTACATTGCAACTGGACTTCAATATTTCTAGACAAATCTTCCGGTCTCCAGATGCAACTGGAGACTGACCAGTTTTCAGCAAAACGGGTTCTAACACACTTCAAAATCGACTTTTTAACACATTGTAAAAAAAACGTTGGGTAGTTTTTAAGAAAATACACAAAGTACAAGGGAGGGCGTTACTTGTAACTTGAATGCAATATATTAATCCGAGTATGTATCTATAGAGAGAAATATATATACACTACTACTAGTCGTCTAAATACATCAAGGGGATAAAAGATTCAACTCTAACACTAGGTTGTTTAGTTAACTTAAGAAAAGAAAGAAGAGGAGAGAGAAGAGAAGTTTTCTTTCCCAATCACTTCAAAAATGAGGGGAAAACTTTTGGAGAAAAAAACAATTAAACTCCACCCTTGAATCCTTTCTACTCCTTCCCTTTCCACACTTAAAAAAATCTTAAGAATGCATTTTATACTTTTATCCTCTCCTCTCTTTTTCTCTCCACACTCAAAAAAACTAAACAACACAGTGTAATTAAACTAGAAAAAATCGCCTACAATTTCTGCCTAAACATTATGTTCTCCTCTCAACTCTTCTCGTGTATTTATTATTTATTTTATACTTTATCGACTTATTACTATTATCTGTAAGTCTGTAACTTCTGGATCTCCGTTTATATTCAAATATTGATTAGTTTACTTTTGCATAGTTTAACCTAAATAAATTATGCTATGTATTTTTTGTGCTTATCTCTAATTCGATCCTATGAATGTATTTGGTTTGATTTTCTGGTTGACCTATGAATTTGAATATCTTTTTGTATCAGATCTTAACTATATTATACATAATTGAAGAAGATATAAATGAATTTTTTTTAATTACTTGTTAGATTGAAGCTTAGGTTTTTTTTTTTAGGTTAACATCTTTGACAAGTTTTATTTGTTTTTTTTTTGTGTGTGATGAGATTAGATTTAGGTTTCTAGAAATTATGATGTTATATTGAATCGACCGCTATGGTCATGTATAACCTGATAAAAATAGATTCATTCTTGACCGAAAAGTCCATTGGCAATACAATATCTTTATTGTGAATATGGTTTTTTCTTAAAGATTCACTATATTAAGTAGACTTTATTAGGCGCTAGACATATATCAGCATATGCATAGCATCTCTGGTATATAATTTCACTCTTGTGTAAGCATTTTTGTTGATACATATTGACATAATGTTGCCAGTAAGAGTGTGAGACTACTATAGGTTGGCTGGTTTTGCGTGTCTAGCTAAACAGTTTACGATCAGCCTTTTGAGCTGAATTATAGAGAGAAACTTGTGATTACAACTATTTGTTTCTCCTGTCAAAAGAAAACGTGCTATTGAAATGAGAATGAAAAGGTCAAATTATTGTATTCGGAAGTCTGAACATCTTATAGTTTTAAATGGGTATTCAATCTATAGTTACTGATAAGCATAGAAGTGGAAACACTTTGTCTGATAAAGTTTCCTGGTTCATACATCTAAAGGAAATTTTCTAAGATAACTGTTATTCGTTTCAAGGATTATGACGCTTGATCTTAAACTTTTTTCTTTGACATCTCTCTGATATTTTTTCCGGCCTCGATTCATTGTTTGTATTGCCTGTATTCGTAATATGAAGGTGAGCGTCTTATAGCTAGAGCTGGAAATTTCCATCCATTCATATCTAAGAAGTAGATTAAATTTAAAAATCTTGCTAATAATGAACAGGTTGAACTCAACCCAAGAACTATCAACATAATTCAACCTTCTAAATCACTATTTTTAGTAGTATATTTTTCATAATCTTATGACATTCTTTCAAATACTAAATTGATGGCGTTTTACACTTTTTCTTGACTAATAGATGGATTGGTGACGTAGACGGAAATTTGGGATAATAAATCGAACCTGTTGATTCAAAAAGTACCAGGAAAATTTTTTCAATTTATCGTTAATTCAGATTGAATATCGATAATCTCGGATTCACACACTAAACACACAGTGAATAGGGGAAAATGATTTCTTGTATTTCATAAATTTGATCATTTCCCTAGGTTCTATTACATATAAATAGATAGGAGAATTTCGAATGGACCTCAAAAAACAAGTGGGCCAAAATTTATAAACAAAACAAAGTCCAAAAAAACCGAAAAAACATAGAAAATGTCCAAAAGTCATAGAAAAAGGCTGTTTCGGGGCTCGAAGCTCGACCCTAACTGCCTTGGCTGTTAGCAGCTTGATGCATCTTTAGGCAAGCTATCAGGAAGTTTTTTCTTCTATTAGGTATTGGGTGAGGAAGTATTCTAACGTGAACCCTGTTAAGACAACTAAGTATAGACTAGGGATGGTTTTCAGTCTCGTACCGTACCGAATTGGTACCGAACCAATTAGTAAATTCATCAAATGTAAGAACCAAATACCGTACTGAAATTATGATATCGGTACCGGTCTAGTATCGATTCGGTACTGGTTTTTCGGTACTAAAATCGAATTGTAAGGAAGTGTTAATAGAAAAGTCAGAAACTTCGGATAAAAGGTAACCATTAATACTGATTAGAATGTGTGCAGACTGCTAATACTAATGAGAATGGTACCGAACCGTTTCTACGATCGTTTTGACTGGTCATACGCCCAAAACGGATCCTTATAGCTCAAGTTATGCCCATTTTAGTGAGGCACCCTTTAAGGCCGTGTCTTGGGCTTCCAGATACAACATGGTCTGCTCATCAATACTTGGTCCTGCATCATTCCCCCTGGATAGACAAAATTCGCCTTCAAATTCACAACAGGATCATCATCAGAAGAATCACCATGATAAGGCAACAAATGCTTCACATTAAACACATCAGAACAATGAATATGGCTACGCAGTTTGAGAAGGTAAGCATTAGAGTTTATTTTCTGCACATTTTTCAACAGGCCCTATCTTCTTGGCGGTTAGCTTGTTGTAATCTCCAACTGGGAATCTATCTTTAGTCAAAACAACCCAAACAAAGTCACCTTTGTCAAAATTAACTTTTCTTCGCTTCTAATCAGCAGCTTTCTTGTAATTGGCATTCGCTTGAACCAAATTATCATGAACAGCTTTGTGAACTTCATGTAACCCTTTAACAAAATATTGAACTTTCTTTGGAATAGAACCAGAAACAGGAATTGTCATTAAATCAAGTGGTCCTCTGGGTTGAGATGAGTAAACAACCTGGAATGGACTAAACCCAGTACTGCGATTAACAACATGATTATGAGCAAACTCAGCTTGACATAAATTCTGGTCCCATGGATTCACATGATCACCAACCAAACAGTGCAACAAATTACCAAGTGATCGATTAACAACCTCAGTCTGCCCATCCGTTTGGGGATGATAAGCACTACTGAAATTGAGTTGAGTATTCACCATCCTCCATAAACTACGCCAAAAGTGACTCAGAAACCGGGTATCCCGAACAGAAACAATAGAAATAGGCAAACCATGTAATCGATACACATCACGAAAGAAAAGTTGTACAACATTAACAACATCAGTTGTCTTCTTTCAAGGGATAAAATGAACCATCTTAGAGAACTAATCAACAACAACAAATATAGAATCATTACCTCTCTGAGTACGAGGCAAGCCAAATACAAAATCCATGCTAATATCAACCCATGGTTGTGAAGGTACATGCAAAGGCATATAAAGACTTGCATTAGTAGTTGTGCCTTTAGAAACTTGACAAATACGACACCGTTTGACATAACGATCAACTTCTTTCCTCATAGTAGGCCAGAAATAAGAAGCTTGCACCAACTTTAAAGTACGATCACACCCAACATGCCCTTCACCATCCAACTCCGTAATGACTTTCAAGCGAAGACTAGAATCAGGAATACATAATTGATTCCCCTTGAAAAGAAAGCCATCATGTATCAAAAATTCTGATTTCTGCCCAGATTGCACATCCTGCATAATAACTGAAAAATATGGGTTAATCATTAGCTCCTCACGAATAACGTCTAAAACAGGCACATCAACTTTCATAGATACAAGCAGATTGCTCCTTCTGCTTAATACATCAACAACTCTGTTAGACACACCAGTTTTGTGCTTGACAACAAAAGTAAACTTCTCAAGAAATGCCAACCAACGCCCATGCCTATGAGACACTTTAACTTGTGTGCGTATATGCCTTAATGAGTCATGATCAATGAACAAAACAAACTCCTTATGAAACAAATAATGACGCCAATGCTTTACAGCTTAGACCACTGCATAAAACTCCAAATCATAAGTGTTATACCTTAATTTTGGTCCAGTCAATTTTTCACTGAAATAAGCAACAAGCCTACCACCCTGACTAAGAACTCCACTAATTCTAACCTTTGAAGTATCATTATGAAGTTCAAAAACTTGAGAAAAGTCAGGCAATACCAGAATGGGTGTTGTAGTGAGCTTGACTTTGATAGATTGAAAAGCCAACTCTGCCTCTTCTGTCCATACAAATGACTTCCCCTTCATGCAATCTGTCACTGGAGCCATAATAGAACTGAAATGGGGAATGAACCTCCTGTATACAGAAGCAAGACCATGAAAACTACGAACTTCAGTAATGGTAGTAGGAGTTGGCCAATTTTGAATTGATGCTACTTTAGATTCATCCACCTGTATCCCATCACCAGAAACAATATACCCTAAAAACAGGACTTTAGGGGTCATGAACACACACTTTTTTGTTGCTGCATAAAAATTATCCCTACGAAGTAAGGCCAAACCTTTCTTGGCATGCATGACATGCTCATCAAAAGAAGCATTATAAATAAGAATATCATCAAAATACACAACCACAAACTTGCCAATAAAAGGCCTGGGCAACTAATTCATCACACGCATAAAAGTACTAGGTGCGTTTGATAAACCAAAAGGCATCACCAACCACTCATACCATCCTTCGCGAGTCTTGAAGGCAGTTTTCCATTCATTACCTAGTCTAATACGAATTTGATAATACCCACTTTCCAAATCTAACTTTGTAAAAATAGTAGCACCACTAATCTGATCAAGCAAATCATCTAATCGAGGAATAGGAATTCTATACCTCACAGTTATCTTGTTGATGGGTCGACTATCAACACACATACGCCAAGTGCCATCTTTCTTTGGAGTCAACAAAGCAGGAACAACACAAGGACTCATACTTTCACGAACATGACCCTTAGAAACCAACTCCTCAACCTGTCTACGCAATTCTTCATGTTCACTTGGGCTCGTCTTGTAATGTTGCCTGTTAGGCAATTGTGAACCACGCTCTAAATCAATATGATTTTGGATGTCACGCAAAGGTGGCAATCCATAAGGCAACTCATCTGAAAAAACATCAGAATATTCCTCAAGTAAAAGAACCATGGCATCAGGAACATTGCCATCCTCAACCACATCTTTACCTATCAACACAAAAATAACATCGTCCTCTTCCAACTCATCCTCAAACTGAGAGAGTTAACACTTAGCAGGGTACCAGTCGGTTTGGTGGCTACAACCTTAGGCTTACTAGGCAACAAAGTAATCTTCACATTATCACACACGAAACTGTAAGTATTTTTTCGCCCATTATGTTCTACATTACGATCATATTCCCAAGGTCTACCTAACTACAAATGACATGCATCCATGGGAACTACATCACACCAGACATCATCCTTATATTGTTTACCAACGGAAAAAAGAACAAGAGAACGTTTCGATACTGTTATCTCGCCTCCTTTCGTAAGCCATTGAAGCTTGTAAGGCTTAGGGTGATTTTCAGTCTTCAAGGCCAACTTCTTGACAGCCTCGTCAGAAACCAAGTTATCACAACTTCCTGGATCAAAAACAAAAGAGCAAACCTTCTCCAACATGGTACATGTTGAATGGAAGATGTTTTGTCTAAGCAACTCATCTTCATTAGCCTTTGGTGTATAACACGATCTCCTAACCACCAAATTCACTCCCACATCTCCAGCCACCTCTACTTCGTCATACTCAGGCTCTTCATCAAATACTGGGGCATCTTCATAATCACCATCAGCCTCATCACCATCTTCCCACTCATCTGGTTCAACAAACAAGTTCTTTTTCCCCAGCCTTCTTACATACAGACTGACGATGGCCAGACTCTCCGCAGTTAAAACACTTCAAGCCACTAGTACTCAACCTTTTTGAAACTGGTCCAGTACTGCCACCACCTTGTTTTGCTTGATTAGGGGCAAAACGAGATGTCGAGGGACCATAACCTTAACTTCCTCCTGTCATAGCAGAAGATGCACCATCAACACGCCGATTCTATTTTTCAAATGCTAAAGCACGTTGTTAAGCATCAGAAAGTGTCACATAATCAAACATATTAACGAACTCCATGATCTGAACCCGTAGGCCACCAATATAATGAGAGACAAGTTGTTTATCAGTTTCTTGAATATCATTCCTTGCAATCAATTGATAAAATCCAGTCGTGTAATCTTCAACAGACTTCCCTGCTTCAATGTTTGTAACCGCTAATAATTATGGAGAATAAAGTTGACTTTCATACACTTCTTCATCTTATTCCAAGATGTGACCTTTGACTTTCCAACCCTCTGTCAAGTCAGTTTCAATTGTTGCTACCATGCAAATGCTCTCCCACGTAATCTGGTAGCAATCAATGGAACCCTTTTGTTTTCTAGAACTTCTTTAAAGTCGAAAACTTCTTCAACACCAACCAACCAATCAATAAACTTTTTTGGATTCAAAGTATCCCCATCAAATTCAGGGATATTGATCCTCATTCTAGACTCCTAACGCCTGTTATCACCCCTTTGAGTTCTTTCTGATTGTTCATCAGAAGATGAACCGTCACCCCCACCAAACGGGTTTTCCTCTTCATCTTCCCGATGATTACGATTACGACGCCCCCTTGGATTCATCAAGGCATTCATCCGATTAATTAAATCATCAGCAAATCGATCCAACCGTTCCTCTAATCGCCCCTCCAACCTTTCTGTAATTTGTTGCTCAAATGCTTGTTCATTGATATCATTAAGATTTCTTCTTCTTGGAGGCATCACGAACTGAAGTTAGGCTCTGATACCACCTGGCGCAGACGGAAATTTGGGATAACAAATCGAACCTGTTGATTCAAAAGAATACCAGAAAGAATTCTACAAATTATCGTTTATTCAGATTGAATGCCGATAATCTGGGATTCACACACTAAACACACACACACACTGAATAGGGGAAAATGATTTCTTGTATTTCATAAAACTGATCATTTCCCTAGGTTCTATTACATATAAATAGATAGGAGAATTTCGAATGTGCACATCGGCCCAGTGATGCCGATAGGCGGCTCCTATCTTCGTGTATCTATATCTATACTACTCTATAAAACAAACTATTCCCTTTCCTTCAAGTAATTATGATTTTAAAATGACCATATTACACATCTTCTTTATTCACTAATTTAAACATTTTCACCTATTTACCTATAATACTCTTGATGAAATAAATTACAACATATATCCTTCAACCCTTAAAGAACCATATTAACCCTTCTTATATCAATTAATTTACATTCATTACCACGCCGCCACCACCGTCACCGCCGCACATCGCCGACACCACTGCAGCCGTCGCACACCTTCGTCGCTGCCACCATCACCGCTGCATGCATCGCGTGGGCATCTGTCTAGTATATATATATATATATTTGAGAAAAATTACGTGAGTAGCCAATTTCCGTTGTGATTGTACCACAATAGTTAAGTTTTTTTTAAATTATCACAAAATAGTTGAGTAAATCGCAATAAACTCCTAGAATCGCAACAAAATACTTGAAATCGCAACAAGAAATGAAAAGATGCAACAAGAAATGTCATATCTCATCAAGAAATGTCATATCGCAACAAGAAATGCATTTCGCAACAAGAATTGCATGTACAAGTCGCCTTCAACCAACATTCTCACTGCCGAATTGGGATGATTTGGACAAACTGATCACTAGCAGTGTCGGGCATACTGGTTTTACGAATTATTGTTCTTTATTTTTCAAAATGAGGGGCATATATGCCCGTTTTTGAATAAAAATCCCATATCTTGGTATATTCTGTCGTTGCAGAGCAATAGACTTGCCCCATAGCTCTGAATCCGAAAGAAAACAATTTTAGGGGACCGTATACATGACTTTATTATTATGTTAACAAAATAATAAGTATCGTACATGTTGGTCAAAAATAAAATTATTTTTAGATACGATTATTTTCATACACATATATTTTACACACGTGTTAACTATAGCTATGAAGTTTATGATTAGCCGAATCTTGCTATAGATAAAATGCTGAGTTTTAATTACAAACGTGATGTTTTATAGGCTTGGTTTCTATTTATTCCTTTTTTTCTTATACAGGTTTTGTAGTAGTGAAGCAGATCAAGGATGAGAACAAGATGGTTCTGATCGAATGATGATTACTTAAAAGTGAAATTTCTAATCATCTTTGAATTGTCTTTGGTTGGGATTATTATGACAGGCAAAATGGCATAATAATAATAATAATAATAATAATAATAATAATAATAATAATAAATAATAATAATAATAATAATAATAATGAGATGCCCTATCTCGAACCTTTACGGTATGTTCTTGAGTTTTTTCTACAAGGGAAAAGAAAGGATTAAGAAGGATATTAATTTTTTTTTGTGTTTTAAATTACACTTTTCGTCTTTGAAGTTGGCACGTTTTTTACTTTTCGTCCCTTAAGTGAAAAAATTACAATTTTAACCTTAAAGTTGATATATTTTTTCAATCATCGTCCCTCGCCAAACGTCGTTAAGTTTCAGCCGTTAAGTCGGATACGTGCAACACACGTGAGGGACTGAAACTACAAAAAATGACAAGTTCAGGGACGAAAACTGAAATTTACTTTTCTGTTGTCATCATCTTCATCTTCTCTGCCTGACTTTTATCGAAAAATTCACCGGAAAACTTAGAATGCTGATATCTCACTCGCTTCTTCGAATTAGACCACGAAACCACCACCAAACTTCTCAAAATTAATTTCCGCACGAATCCTAACCAAAAAAATATTAAAATGTCGATATTTCATCAAATGTAAATGAAAAGCATCGTAAATAAAATTGTAACCAAGACCCAGTTGACCAAAAAAAGTAACAAGTTCCATGGATCTCGTTTCGATTATAAGTTACTCGCACTTAAAGTTGCCAGTTCGTACAAGTTCTATGCTAGTTTGTTGTTTTTTTTTGGTCAACTGGGTCTTGGTTACAATTTCATTTACGATACTTTTCATTTACATTTCATGAAATATCGACATTTTAAGATTTTTTTTTGTTAGGATTAGTGCGGAAATTAATTTTGAGAAGTTTGGTGGTGGTTTCGTGGTCTAATTCGAAGAAACGTGTGAGATATCAGCATTTTAAGTTTTCCGGTGAATTTTCCGACGAAAGTCAGCCAGAGAAGATGAAGATTTTGACAACAGAAAAGTAAATTTCAGTTTTCGTCCCTGAACTTGTCATTTTTTGCAGTTTTAGTCCCTCACGTGTGTTGCACGTGTCCGACTTAACGACTGAAACTTAACGACGTTTGGCGAAGGACAATGATTGAAAAAATATGTCAACTTTAAGGTCAAAATTGTAATTTTTTCACTTAAGGGACGAAAAGCGAAAAACGTGACAACTTCAAGGACGAAAAGTATAATTTACTCTTAGTTTTATTTAAAAGAAGAAGAGAAAAAAAAGTAAAAGATATGAAAGGAGAATTCAATAGATTTTGTTAAGGATATTTTCTTCCCAATTTTGAGATGATTTGAAATGAAAGAAAATATACTTTTTCTCTTCCATTCATCTCTCTTCTCTTCTTCCCTCTTCCTTCGTAAAAAAACTCAAGAATATAGGCTTAGTAATGCAATTAGCAAAACATTTTAACTTTTTTTTGCTAATTATCATCAAACTCACATGTGCACAACTAGAGGTGTACAAAGCCTCAGCCGGACCTGGCTTTGGCCCAGACCTTAAAAGCCCATGTTTTTATTTAATGAAAACAATTCGAGTCCAGTTAACAACGGACCTTATAAAATATTAAGGGTGCGTTTAGTTCAAAAAAAAACTCCTTTGTTTTTCATTTTTATTTTCTAAGAAAACATAGAAAACAGGAAACGCATTCAAATTCTATTTTTTTAGAAAATTTTTCCTAGAAAATGAAAATTCTCTTTTCCAACTTTTGCACTAAAATTAGAAAACTGTTTTTTCAGTTTTTGTTTTCATTTTTCTATTTTCTAAACCTTTTATAAACCTAAAATTAGAAAACAAGTGAATTTGAACATGTTTTCTAGTTTTCTAAAATAAATAATGAAAACTCCATCTTTTATTTTGAACGCGTTTTCAAAATTTTCAAGGGTTTTTTAGAAATGAAAAACCTTTTCATTTTCTAGAAAACTAGAAATGGAAAACTTAAAAACATTTTCTTAAACTAAACGCGCCCTAAGGTTTTTAATGTTCAAACGGGTTAGCCTGTATCTGATCGGGCTGGGCTTAAGCCCACGTTAGGCCTTTTTAAACTAATTCTTCAAATATGCGCCGCATTATACTTTAAAAGTGCGTCGCGTTAAACTAATCCTTCATATCCAAGATTTCTTCTGACTTGAACACTGCGTCGTATTATACTATAATGTGTCGCATACTCGCATTCCTTGAAAAACTTGGCTAATGGAGTAATGCCGCACATCAACTATCTAAGGTGTTCAATTAGATAATCTTGGGTTTGGGTTTTTTGTTTTATGTGTAGTGTGTGGCTGTTTTGTTTGCGCGTTTAATCACCAATATGTGTGTTGCTGTTTTGATTCTAATGATACATACAAAGTAAATAAATGTAATATTTCAAACAGCAAAAGAAATTACATGTTCTTTCCTGTAACTTGGTAGCATTACTATATATTTTAGTCTGTCAGTGTTATTATTCCAAACATTATCAACTACGTTTATTTTGTTTAAACATAATAATTCTCTTTTTATATTTTGAAGAGTGGGATATCATCAACAAATTTCTTCAGTTATCATATGTACGGTATTTGTGTTACACCATGTTCAAAATGGGTAATTCTTAGTCGTAGTAGCAGGGCTGATTGAAACACTTGTATGCTTTAAATATTGTCACAATTTATGTGGAGTTAACCACAAATAGAACATGGTTGGAAAATACTCTGATTTTTTCTGTATGATTAAAGGAATGTATAACTATATTTTATACTTGTAATATAACTTGTGCTGAAAATACAATCAACAGATACCAATGGTGTATCAAAAGAAGGTAGAATAAAAATTGCTTTTGGTTCATAAAGATATCATAAGTTTGTTTTTTAGGCCTAATTCATCACCTGTTGACATCAATTTCTTCTGTTAAATGTGTTCATGATATTCTTCTGGTTCTACTCAAATGTTGCTCCTCGCTTACTCTCTTCTGTCACGAATACCCATTGGATGCTAAAGCGATTAGGGTATTCGTTTGCTCAATACATCACCTCGGTTATCCAGCCAGCAATCAGCTCCTAGAGCTTTGGAAACTGTCATCATCAAAGAGAGCCACTTGGTGGAATTGGTACGATTGGCTGCCAGTCCTCCCACCGTCAAAAAACATGAAGTAAGATATTCGTTCTTTTTTTCTTCCCGAAAAGAGTAATGTAACAAATTACGTTATCTTTTCAACTATTAAACCACCGCGGACACTATGCTAGTCTATTGTAATATTTATATTATGTAAATCTTGAGAAGGTAGTATGGTTGTTTGTGTAACAAATTGTTCAGAAGTTGTAAAATTTAGTAATTTTTAATTTCCTTTCACCATATATATAATCTTATTATATTCATTGTATATCTTAACCAGATGTTTTTGGGACATAATGAAAAGAGATATAGCCTCCAAAAAAATCTTCAAAAACAGAACTAGTCAATATTCACAAATTTTGGCTATAAAAAATATGATTGAAGACTAGCCAACAATAATGATATAGAATTTGAATGATTACAGTTTATATATTAAGAGTATAAATAAATACAGTAGTTATAATGTAGCTTATAAATAAATGAGGTTAGACTTTTCTAACGTGGAATTCAATATGAATTCAATGGAAAAGCTTAAGGCAAAGCCCTGATGAAGAACATGTCTTGTTTGTAATCACATCAGAGAATGTATCAACTAGCTGCCCTGCAAGTGAAGCTGGATCATCCATTAAAGTATCCACAAACACTTTGACAACTCGAACCTCTTGTTGACTCGCTCTCAAGCTGTACCATGTGAGAAATTTCTTCCTGAAACTGGTATCTATATGTCCTTCACACTCTAAAAGTCTGATTACCTTTACATAATACCCAAAATCTTGGTCATCTGATTCATTCAGTTCCTCATCAGACACAGTGTCAAGATTTATTTTTGAAGATTTCCGTCGGCGTTTTCTTGCCAAGTTTGAATCTTTTATGCTTTCCGCTTTACAAGGTGTAATGGGTAGTTTAGCAGACGTGCTAGGAACAAATGGGTCAGAATATTTTTCACTGTTTGTGTCGTTGCTTGAAGTGTTGTTGTTGATGTTTACATCATCTGTGTTTATCGCAACCTCTTTGTCCTTGTGCTTATTAACAATATTGTTGTTTTCATCTTGAATAGATAAGGGGTCTGAAAGGCTACTTGAGTTGGTTTGAGGGCTTTGCTCATCGTCGTTGATCGTCTGAAATGAGATTTCTTTGCTTCCCAATTCGCGGGTGTTCTCATAGTTGATAACTTTTAATATGTATTGTGTTGATGGAGCTAAATCTGAAAGTAAGAACTTGGTATCACTTGGTGCAAATAATGTACACGTCGGAATTGTAGGATAGTCTTTATCTTCAGCTTTCCTATGCCACATAATATATCTGTTCGTTCTAAAGTTTTCCATGAAAGGTTGATCTTTGGAACCCAAAATGACATAAATTGATGTTGGAAAGACATCTCCAAATCCAACAACAGGTGTCGAGATGCTGGGATCTGCATACACGAGAAAAGACTGAAATTTGGATAGCTAATACTTGTCCGTCAGAACTCAGAAAACAAATGAGACTAATAACAAGGGCTAATTGCATGGAATATAATGAACTTTGACCTAATTTTCTTTGTAAGAATGAACTTTCAAAATGTTCATTTGATGTAAAGAATTTACAAATCATTAATATTTAGTGTCAAACTTAACAAAAAAATCCATTAAAGTTGCATTGTGACGTCTGTTGTAAAAAAATCTTCGTTTGCAAGTATTATTGAATCTTAACAAACTAAAGGAAATAAAAAGTGAATTCAAAAAAGATGCATTAGAGTAACTAATTTAACGGAGTTTTTGTTAAGTTATACATCAAATGGTAACAACTTATATGTTCTTTACATCAAATGAACGTCATAAAAGTTCATTTCATACAATGAAAAATCAGTCAAAGTTCATCACATTCCCATGCGATAAGCCTGGTGACACATACCATAAACAATAAGATGAGAGTCTGAAACTAGAAGCAAAATCATTAACATTTTGGGGTTGATGTTAGTGCGATTTGACCTGAAACGTCAAACTCTGATTTCTTTTTAATGGATTAGATCTAGAGGTAACTATGTCGACCGATTTAATTATCAAAATCAATAGGTCGTTCAGGGTTACGTTTCATCTCTAACTAGCCAAATAAGTATAATGAAGTTGCTTATTATGAAAAAAGACCAACTGGTTGAACATATCAAACGGGTTGTATTTTAGATGGTCAAAACCTCCTAGATCATTGTATACAAAACGCTACATCACAAGACATAAGATAGTATTTTGTGATTAGATTTGACAAAGAAATTAAAACTATTGGGGAGAAAAGTGTCAAAAATAATCCACTTTGACCCATTAACATGACCCAACCATTTGTCACTTCTATTAAGATCAATAAAAATATACTGTATATATAAATCATAGAAGAGGAGACAGTATACCATCAAGGGTTGTGTTCGGTAGGACTGAATCTAAGGATTCAATCGCAGAAGAGCATAGTTTCTGAACCTCTTGTCCTGAAGAGAGCCTGTTCACTATACCTCTGGCCCGTTTGACTGGCAATCCGGTCAACGGGCCTACATCTGCTTCAAGTTTCTCCAGTACTTCATTTACAACTGCATCAAGCTTTTGGTAACGTATGCTACCGGCTAAAAGCTTTTGGCTTAAAGAGACACGATAACACAAGATATCAACCCGTCTAGTGTCCCTTGCTATTATCATTTGTTTTCTCCAACATCTGCATACACCTAGAGCATTAGATCCACATAAAAAATGCGCAATGGTGCATGAGCAACTTATGGGCCTACGGCATCCCATACATACTGGGTGGGTCAAACCAGTTAATTGTCCAATGGATTGAAAGTCATCCGCAGTGTATGTGTATTAAGACACATAAAAGCCTCCTAAATCCCTTTCATAAATAAGTATTCATAATTACTTTTGTACATCATAGGTTCGTTAACATATTATCACAATAATTATTCATGAAATATTGTAATTGTATGGATACAAAATAATGGTTTGTTGGAAGCCTGACCCAGCCCGTTTCAACCTGTGATTAATAATCATTATTTTGACCTTAACCTGTCCATTTTTCCACCTCCAGTAGAATTTCTAGATCCACCATCGATGATGAAGTGAGGCTATAAACTAAAAAACAGATGAAACGTACCCAATTAAATCATTCACTTTACCACAAGATACACAATAGAAGCTCCCATCTAGTCCTCTACTTTCCCCATCTTTTGGAATACCTGATTTGTCGTGTTTTAACACGCATTCAAGGTGACACGACATCCCACAAGAAGTACCTTGAAATGGGGGATCCGAACTGCAAATCAACCATAAACTTGGATCCTTATTATCATCATATTGATGACAAATGCAACAAGAACACCTTTTACAAAATACTCCCTCTTGAATCAACTTAGCTCTACAAGCCGAATTCTTGCAAAGTTCAACATTATTCTCACCCGAATCACCACAATTATGATCCAATGCAACGTTTAAACGGTTTGGGTTCTCAGATTTTCTATGTCTTTTGGTAGATGTTGTATGATCACTTTGTGATGTATCAAGATTCATCATAATATCATTATCATCATCAATATGTAATCTTTTCTCGGCTACTATTTTAAGTAAGTGTTCGATAATTTTCAACTTTGTAAGTCCGGTATACTTTCTTTCTTTTCCCATTTCGGCACAAAGAATTTGAAGAATTTCTTGACGGCTCCATGATTGTAGAAGCTCGGGTGCACCCTTAGACCATTCAGATACTTCATATACAAGCTCTCTTTTTTCTTCCATACTTAACTTGCTACACTTTGATGGATCAAGTACAAAACCTGAAAACAAGTCAAAGACCAAGAAAATGTCAACCAAATGGAGATTTGTTACAACAACATTATATAGTTGACTAAAAATGAAGGCTTTTTTAAAATCAAAATATGACTGGCATGTGAAATCATTTTGTTTACTTTCTGTCATTGTCTCTTAAAACCACCATAAATCAACTTTCAAATACCACAAAAATGCTTAAATGTAAATAAATAAAATACATGCATTATTATGTCAATGCCAGTTGTGATATGCATTGCACAAGTTTATGCCTGTATTCTATTACTTAAAAAAAGGAGGCTAAAATATAGGTAGGTTACATCAAAACATAAATATAAATAGCTCTGACTTAAAACTGATAAAGACAGCCTAACCATGCATTGTACATTTTGTACTATTCCATAGAAACAGGGTTGTTGATTTTACCATGTAAATTTATATATTTTACCACTTTACAGTTTTTTATTTCAGAAGACCAATAAAATTTTGTAATTTGAAGAGGTATTTCCAGCTGTTACTTCCTTTTTATTGCCTTTAGAATCCCACTTAAATAGCTTTCAGAACACTGTTCTATTGTCATACCAGTAATGCATGATCATAAGTTCACATGACTAAAAAAGGGAGGACAGATTCTTGTTCTTAATAAACAATATTCTGCAGTAAAAACCATAATAAAATATATGGTTTTTACAAATCATGACAAGTAACATGTCAATAACTTTCACAAAGCATACCATATAAGAACATAATAACTCAAATATCCCTAAAATGATTAATTAAAAACTAACATTGTTGGTGTTTGGATAGAGTTGAAAGTGATTATTGTGATGTCAAGAATCAAAATAACCGCATCAAATAATCACCTGATTAAACTCAACTATGTCAAAATTCAACATCGGTGGTGTTTCGATGGCATCTTTTAAGTGATTCTTGTGACGTAAAGAATCAGTATGACAAACATCAAATAATCAGTTGATTAAACTAAGCAACCGATACTTACATTTTTCTAACGAAGGAAATATAAGTTGCTGAATTTAATCAACAAATATTCCGATGGCATCATTTTGATTTTTTACGTCACAATGATGACTTGTACATTATTTATATGTCTAGCCATTATTAACTAATGAAAATTTTGCAACAAAAATTACTAATGAGACCATGCTAAATCTAGTGTCATAGTGAACTTGGATCAGTTGATGGAAGATGGGTCCGTACACATAGTAGTTAGATGGACAGAGACAAACAGGGCCAATTTAACCAGAAAAAAAAAGGACCAATAATTTCTGGGATCATAATTAACTGGTGGATATGATGTGAATCACGAGGTCATATAAAACAAACATGCAGTTCAAAAATTATAAAATAATATATAGATCCAATAAAAACAAAAGGTAAAATTTCTTCATTAAATCTTTGAAATATAATCAAGAAAAAAAATATTTGTTCATGGTTACATAATAAAATTCAAATTTTTAAGCAAATATGTTGAAAAGAATCAAATCTTTCTTATGGGCATATGATAAAAATCAAAACTTTAAGCTAATATGTTGTGAAAACTCAAGTTTTTGTCATGGGCATATGTGATAAAAATCAAATATTTAAGCTAATATATGTAAAGACATGATCTTTTTTATGGACATATGTGAAAAATCAAATCTTTATAAACAAAACACAAACCCCATATAGATAAGTTAAAAGAATCAAAAAGCCCATCAAGAAAAAGATAGATATAAGTACAGAAAATAGATTGATTGATTGATTTGTTACCTTCAAAAGAGCAAGAATCCATGATGTGTGTATAGTACTGATGTTCCTGAAGAACAGAAACACATCACTACATTATCAAAACAAATCCTACAATATTTATAGAATTTGAAGGACCAATGAAATAGAATAGAGTATATAATATATTATTGGATATTGTATTATATTATGTTATGCTATTATTATATAATAGAAAGAAAGTTAATGATTAAATAAACAACTGGTGTAAAAGAAAGTGTTTTGCAAATAGGAAGGAATCCATGAAATGGGGTCCTGAAAGGGTAATGCTATTTTGATCTGAAAAACAAGGGTAGAGAGAAGAAAAGTACACAATAGAATTGAGGTTGAGTGTTAGTTGGGTTGAGAGATAAAAGCGGTTGCATTTTGCATGTCATGGGCTCATGGCCATTCACAAAGCTTAAATTTTAGGAGTATTTAAAATTCTTTATTCATATAGATAGATATAGATATATTTTTATGAATAAACTTATAAAAGTGATATGTCCCTCTAAATATTTAGCCTAATAATCCTTTTAACAATTTTAAAACATGTCCATTTGTTTTTTTTTTATATATTTTGATTTTATCTTTCGATTTTGCCACTTATCATCATCTTATTATTAAACGAAATTTTAGGCTATATTAATCATTTTTTCATAAAATTATATCCTCCCAATTTATATCAAACTCATTTTCATATGAGAAATGATAATTGTATCATTGTCTTTTATTTTTTTCATCTAATTTTAAATGTTTTAGTTTGATGGTTAAAGTTTTTTTCTTTCATATTTGATTATAGTTATGTTTTGTTGTGTTATATAACACTTAATATAAAATATATGAACAAATTAAGTTTTATTATTGTACTTTTCAATGATAAAGTTTCATCAACTGTTATAAATTACATACAAAAAAAGAAAAAAGACTTTGAAAGTAAAAAATGAGACAATTAAAATGAGAGGGAAGGAGTATTAATCTACCACAAGATATACGTTTTTCAACATACTAACAATTCAGTGTTCTATGTATGGTGGATATATCACTTGTGGTGGTACAATTATTATTTTTCGATCAAATGAGTAATGTTTAAAGGGAATTTAGGGCCAATGGTATAATCGGTTCTTTCTATCGATTTGTTAACCAGTTCCCCTACACTCTATTATTTGGCAAAAAGAGGCAAGGAGCGAGCATCCCAAGTATAATCGACCTAAGGGTGGCGATGCATTTGAACGTAGGGACATGTGGGACCACATATTCATGATCATCTTTTTCTTTTTTGGGTTGGAGGAATATCCTTTTTTAAAACTTTTATATAAACCAGATACAAACACATACATTCCATACACAAAACACATACACTTCTATACTGATTTTCATATCAAAAATGTCTTACAGCGAACAACTTTTTAAAGAGATCATTCCTGATTCCTCAAATTCGGATGATGAATCATGGCCGTATGATTCTGCGAGTTCGAGTTCATGGCTTCGGTTGCTCTTTCACTTTTAGAAAAAGAAACTGGTTCATCTTCTGTAACAAGAAAATATATTTGGAAAGACCAGGAAGCTACTCGTGAGAAATTGACGAGGATGTACTTTGTAGATGACCTGATGTTTGATGATAAGGTTTTCCGTTCGAGGTGTATGTCTGAGTCGTACTATTTCTAGAAACTGTTTAGGATATGACAGCCAGATTCCTTTGGTTTCGGAATGGAGTGAGCACGACCGGTGAAATAGGTTTCTCGGCAATTTAAAAGTGCACATGCGCGTTACGATAACTACTGTACGGTAACATAACCGATAATTATGATGAAAGTTGTCACTCTCTACTAGGACTACTCATGAATGTCAAGGCTATTTTTGCAGCGCTAGACTTCAACTAGATGGTGAGGAGTATCTATGTTCACCCGCTAGCCACAATGTTGCATGTTTATATGAGGCGCGTGAAGCTAAATATCATTTTCCTGGCGCGTTAAGCTAAACAATCTAAGGGATGCTATTTACCACACTTGGTCATTTTTTCTCAAAGCATATGCATACCTGATTGTTCATAAAGACAAGATAATGAAAAGACTCCAAGAGGTTGTAGTAAAAAACATTGAACGAGCATTTGGTCTTCTGAAAAACAAGTAGGTTAGAATAGGACGACCAACACGGATGAAGAAGAAAAGATCAGATCATTAACACCATCTATGCATGTGTTATATTACATAACATGATCCTCAAGAACTAGGACAACACGATATCACCGGTTTACATTAGCGATTCTCTAAGCAAAGCTAGTAATATCAACCCTAACTTCCGATATCAGTAACGAACAAAGATATGCATTACACATTGCGTCGTGATAATGCTTGGCACATCACGAGCCTAAATCTACACGTTGATGTTTGGTGATCTTTTTAATTTAATTATGTGTTTGTATTATGTTTTAATAATGTAATGTTAATTTTTATATGCTTTAATAAATTTGTTTAAGAAAATATAAAATTCGGCTCATTTTGGCACATTTTAACACTTTTTGACAAAACAATTGACAGACATTTGGCAACTTATTGGCTTAAAAACTTGACAAGTTGACACTACACCCTTAATGTAGGATGTTAAATAACTTCTTTTTTATGTCGTTAGGTTAATAATAACACCACCACATAGATGGTTTATGTTATTTTCACACAAAGGAATGGTTTGTGCAAAAATTGTTGAAGTACAGTTTTTCTAATTTACCTTCTTTTTCTTTTCTCTGATCATTCAATCTCTCTTATCTTTTTATCCATCTTTTTCCTTTACACACCAAAATCGCACACAATCGGTGGACTATTTTCTTCACAACTTTCTTGTTTTAGATCACTGATTTGTTTCCATCATCAATATATTGCAAAAACTTGAACTTCAACACAAGAGATCCAAGGATTTCGGTCAGTAATGATGTAACTGGGAATGGGATCTATTAGCTAGCCATATGACGAAGCAAACCAGTTAATTGCCTCCGGTTTTTGTCCGGTTTTAAATGGCCCGTTAACAAGCAAACCGATCCGTTTTTGTACCAAAAAGATATGAAAGTTAATACGCGGTCAGACCGGACGGTTTAAGGAAATTGCATGTACTTATCAATTAATTTGTATTTACGCAAATTTCTTTTTTTATGGGCTTGAGGGAAAAGGCAAAATTGTAACTATATAGTGACTGATGGGTCCAAATAGGCCACAAACTAACTAAAAAGATTGTTGTGGAATTATGGCCTATGGGTGGCGTATCTTTCATATTATTATGTTTTTATAAATTGAACAATTGTAGTGGGTGTGGTATAATTAATAAGAGTAAAAGAAAAAATAATAAAATCTTCTAACCAATATAAAATTCGTGCAATAATCTAAAAAGATGCCATGCCGATGAATGATTGCCACTGAAAGAGTGCTCTCATTGGTCAACTGGTCTCTACCAAAAAACTTTTGTTTTAATTCAATTTTTTTATATTCATTTATGATGATGTTCTTTTTTACCACTATATCAACATAAGTGAATACTTATTGTCAAATAAACACATGCCTAGGTATGAAACATAAACTTAAATCTAAATTGTGAAGATTATCAAAATTTTTGTTACCTACGAAATCATCAAAAATAGCTGGTGTAGTCATGGACAAAAGACTTTTTCTGATTGCTTTGTAGTTGTGTTTTAGGATTTATCTCTTTAAAGTTTAAACATCACAAAAGACGAAATATTTCAACTTAAAACTCTTTACTTTTGGCACATGATTACAACCTTGTTGACATCGCACTTAAGAAGACGGTTTGATTAATGATCAAGTAAATAAATAGAAGAGATGGGACCAAGGAGATGAGGGATGCAAAACATATTATGTTATCGCAACACCTTTTGACTCATGAGGATGTTGTGAAAGAATTACAAAAGATGATAAGAATTAGGATTAGGAAAAACTTTGTGACCGAAAGTAGATAAAGTTATTGTATTAACTTGTCTCCTGCGACACAAGCTATATATCTTATATGTGATTAACTTTGTATTTTATAAATTTTCAACAAGGGCACTTAATACTCATTTATGCACTCCAAGAGTTACCGATTTTATATGAATCATTTTATGTATTTCGCATTTTACAAAAGTGTGAGTTCATTATTTGCATCATAACTTATGTCCGAGAAAGACAAGTTATCAAAACCAGTAAAAAATATGAATTTGTGCATAAATTAAGTATTAGTCCTTGTAAAATACTGAAATCTCTATGACTCTGTCTGCTTAAAAGTTATGGATTCATCATCTTGGCCAAAAGTAGATTGCTCAAGTTATTCACTCTCCTTTATATGTCTCGTCATTTTCCTTTGGGTAGTGTTTACAAAGCCCATAGTTCATTTGGTAATATTTATCTTCATCTTCAGCCCAATTTAGTCCAGCCTGTCTTTTTGGTTTTCTTTTCAGTGTTGTGTAGATACATGTCTGCGTTGACCTTTTTTGAGTTTTTATTTTTAATTTTTGATTTATATCGTTACGTTTAGGGTGTTAATGTTTTAGTGTTTCACACGTTAGCCACTAAATAATTTCAGACATTCTTATTTTTATTATTAAAGTTTTATTTTTAAATATTCATGGTGTTACAGTTTTAATATTTTTTTTCCACCGTCAGAATTTTTTTCTTAATTTTATCTTTGAAAAAAAAGATTGCAGTTTTTGATTTCGAGCTAAAGTTTTGTGTTCTAAGATTTCCGTTCTATTGTTTAAAGATGCATTCCTTTGGTCCGATGTTAGTGGTTTGCATATTTAAATTATCGATCCACATTCAAATCTTTGTCTTATGTCCGGTGTTTCTCCGACCAACGATTAGGTATAACAATAGTTGTTAATATATGTTTTTCAAAAACAAGGTTGTAATTTTATTGATCAGAAAGATAAATCTAAAATACAATAATAAAAGATTTATCTTTTACTCTCAAAATTTTAAAAAGTTAATTACTAGTAATATATTCTCACATTTTAATTGTATACCAAATTAAATTCGTCCGTTAAACAATAATATCATAACTATTGGTAATATTATAATAAATAGAGTTGATAAATATGTTATTTTTTATATTTAGTAAGGGTATTAATGATGCATTCATTTAATTTTTAAAAAAATATTATAAAACGGTTAATTATTATTCTTTTAATTTCATATTGTATATATGGCCGCATATAGAACTTAAAGGAAAAAGAATTTATTTAAACATTCACATTAAGCTAAATGATCAAATTTATTCATTTATTAATTTAAAATTAATTTAAAAGAAAAGGTTTTGCAAGAATCATTTTGTAATGACTTTATAACAATCGACTAAACTTTATGTAACAATTTATATTATGATTTTATGCTATCTAAGTCTAACCCAATGTATCATTTGGTACTCATTAAATCCTCAGCCAGGTTAGTGTCAAATCTCAACCATTTAATAATATCTGATTATCTCAAGTTTGCTTTTGAAAAAACTCAAACCTAAGATACCCGAGAAAGTGATGGCTAGTGGTCATTGGACTATTAACACTTTACATCAATTACTTTTACATTAATTATCTACACCACTCGCCGAAACCTCCACCACCAACACTCGCCACTATCACCATACTGTTGTTGCCATAACCACTATCACATTATTATTAATATAAATCAAGTTAACTATTTCAGAAGCAAGCTATATATAATCACATATAACTTTTTTACATTAATTGTAAATAGTTCATAGAAAATATTACAAGGATACAATTGTAAAAATTCACAATAAGATAAAAACGAACTAAATAAACTTATAATTTGTTTTATTTACCTATTAATAATTGTGTTTGAGATTCTTCTGCATTATGAAACCAAGATAAAAATGGACCAAATAAGTTTATTGTAACACGAGATGGTTATCCACACAATGCGGCGGTGGCGGTGACAACGGGTGGTGGTGGTAACAATGGGTTATTAATCTAAAAGTAATTGATGTAAATGTTAGTGTAGTTACTATGTTAACGGATGTATCTATTGTAAATAATTTTATTAAGAGTTTTTTAGAGATATTAGGTAGAAATATTTGAATTAATGAATAAAGTAGAGATAGTTTGGATAAATATGGTTGGAAAATATTTTTGAGATATTTTGGGTAAATTTAGTATGTGAACAGAGAATGTGTTAAAATTTAAAGGTATTTTAGGTATTTCAAAAAGAAAAGAGGTTTTATATATATATATATATATATATATATATATTTAGGTTTTAGGTAAAATAAAACAAGTATTAAGGTGAAACAAATAAAACAAAAGTTTCTTTTCACTGAAAATCACCGTGCGTCATAAAAATCATCGTGCATCAACTGCTTCCTGAATCTTCGTGCATCAATTTAACCATGATTTAAAGTCAAGATCTTGTCCTATTTATTTTATAATAATACTTGTTTTATAATATCCAAGTACTATATAGATATACAGATAGAAAAATGTTAAATACAGCCCTAATAGCTGTATTTAACGTACATAAAACAACTTGTACCTTCCATATTAAAAGTTCACCCCTAGTTTTTATGGTAAATGTATAAATAATTTAGGCACATTAAACATAACCCTAAGGACTGTATTTAGCAAACTCGATAAAGTGGTTCGTAATTCGTATAACTGAAGGATTAGTAAGTGCAGGGCCGGCCCTGATGCCGGGCGAAAAGGGTGACAGCCCAAAAAATCGAAAAACTTGAGGGCATAAAACTTTCCGTCGAAGTTATGTTATAGTAGGTTTTTTAGGCATCAAAACTTTGGTATATAAGGTTCATTTAGACATTATAAAGGCTAATATTGAGAAGAAAAAAAAGTCTGAGTTCCAATGGCGGAGTGTCGGTTACGTATTGCAGATTTGCAGGCGTGAGGAAGACAAAGTCAATAATCAATATGATGCCTTTTTCTCTTTCATTTTTCTAGCAACCCTATTCTTTTGAATTTGTTAAATACATCCCTGCAGACTAAAATTTCATTTTAAACACAGTGTTATATACTTATATGTTCCAATATGTTCTTAAATGAACCTAAACATATTGTCATCTTTATTTTTATTTTTTTAATTATAATAATCTATAACTACTTATAAACCAAAATACATATTATATTTTTGAAATCTCTTAATCTATTAAAAATTTTTACAGCATACATCTTTTACTTACTAAACTACCTCATTAACGACCCATTTATATAAATCTCCGTTAAACTTTTGTTAAATAAAACCAATGAGAGACTAAGCAATCGGTGTGTAAATGTGTTATTTTAGAATTTGAAATTTTGGAAGATAGTAATATATTCAACTTAATAAGACCATCTAGTTTATGTTTGTAATTACAACTCGACCGGATCAACGATAAATTTTGGTTTTCATTATTTTGTATGGGCATATTTTGTCTATATTGCCCTTAACAACAAAAAAAACTCAGGACCGGCACTGTATTAGTAACGTGGCAATATTCAACCGCAACGCTCCGCTGATCCATCCGGTCAACCACTAGCATTTTTACCTTTGAATTCAACCTTTTGCTTCATTACACGACGAAATAATTATATCTTTATCTTTTCTTTTACAAAAACATACACCTGTATCTCAAAAGAATCTAAATTAGTTTCTTGAAATGAGGCTATGATTACTATATCACAACTGATATTGAACTATAAAATGTCATACCCAATAACCCATTCCCTGTATATAATGATGTAAAAGAAAAAAGAAAACAACATAAAAAACAAAAGTTTGTTATTAGGATCATGAAATTACAATTGCGACTCGACTTATAAGGGACCTTATCAGTTATCACTCATCTCTACTTGTCCTCATCTTTTTTATTTCTTCCTATTTTTTCTTTGTCTACGGATTAATAACTCACCACCCTCTAACTTAGAGTATTCACAGTGTCCAGAACTCATCCTTCAAGGAATAGTCTCTGTCCACACTACATCAGCCCAAGGACTAATTCCCAAAAATACCCATAATGTCAGGATTGTTCTAGGACTCACAATTTATTTTATTTACTTTTTAAACCCGATATTCTACTGTTGATTTAATTATACACTTTTAACCCTCTAATTTATACAACTTTAATTTTTTAATAAAAAAACATAAAATGAGGAGGAACACGCTGATTTACAACTCTATAAAATGAGGAGGGACAAGCTCATTACCACCTGGGGAAAAAGAAGCTATATCGTTAGCTATTCGTATGAACAATTCTTTTCGCATTCGAAATCGGCGCTTAAAGAAGTATGGCGGGTACGTTGCGTTTTCCACAAAGTAATCATTTATCGATAGACTTAACATACAAGAAAGAAACAAATTTATTTATATGCATGTGATTTTATATTTATTTATATTTAAAATGTGATTTTATATATGCATAACTGATTATATCGATAGACTTAACATACAAGAAAGAAACAAATTTAAAGTGCTATATATGAATGTATTTATGGTTTTTTTTCAACTTTCAATCCATAGCTAAAATGAGTCAACTCAACTAGCACCTCTAATATATAGTTTGAGATTTTTTTATATATCTTTAATATATAGTTTGGGCTTTTTTATATATCTTTAAAAATTCTATGTAATTTTACATGACAAGTAAATGAATAATATTGTAACTGTCAATAAATATTTTATTTATGTTTTCGGTCAGGCCCGAACAACGTCCGGGTTTAATCTAGTTTTCAAATATGTATAGATATTTACATCTATTAGTTATCTAAAGTTCTTAGAAGTTTTATAAATCCAGTACCTACATATATTACGAATCATCTCAGTTGCTTATTTCTCTTTAACAGTTATTATGAATCATAGCTATTATGAAGCTTTATGAATCATATTATAACTGGTAAGTTTAATCTTTTTTTCTAAATTGGTCATGTTTATTAGTATTGATATGTTGATTATTATTGTTATTATTATAATTAATATTATTAATACAAAAGACATTATAACTTTATTTGATTGACCATTTTTTCTCATTAATAAATTGTATCTTTTTTTTTTTTTTCTATTATTCAACTCCTAATAGTTATAATAAGTTATTAACATGGATACTTAAAAAATTTGAATTTACAATTCGAAATCACAATGTTATTTTTCGTCATCCACTATGCTTACAAATTCCGATTTTATGTAATTATAAAAATTTAAGGTAAATCTAAAACTCTAACTAAAAATATACTATATTTATCATTACTGTTTATTATAATTTAGTTTCGATTATCGATTTACTTTATCACAATTTATTTAATCATGTATAAGGCATATTCAAATTTTTTTATGATACAATCTATATAACAACCGTACATCGTACAGGTATTATGACTAGTATATATATATATATATATACCAATAATAATGTATAGTCACGAGCCGGGTGATGGTTGGAAACCTATATATATCGATCAACTATATGCAAGGCCGACATATGATGTAAAAGACAACTATATATAGGGACTCATCAGTCGTCATTAATTTTCGATCTTTAGATACATTTACCATTCAGGGCTTAGAGTTAGTTTTCGTTCATTCTATTCTAAGCTTTATTATTGCTTTATTACTTGGTCTTTACTTGCTACTATATATATACGTTTCTTTTTTCATCATATATATATATATAGTCTATTTTAAAATGGACCTTAGTGTTTCAATATATATAGTTATCTAGATCGTTTTGAAGACAATTAATTCTTGCTATAGTATCTAGAGTTTGTTCATTTGGATCCTCTTATTTGCTTGGAAATTAAAGGCTAAATCTTAGCCGTTGATTTTATTTCATCCAATGGCTTAGATCTCACCTCAAATTCATTCCCTCCCTCCTTCCTCCCGTCATTTCTTCCCAGACACACACACACACACATAACACACACTTTATCTCTGACCGGCGACGGCGGCCAACTCCTCCTCCTTTTTCTCCGGCGATACAACCGCCGAAAAATGCAACAACTTCGCCGAAAAACTTCAAACGCCGATAAAACCTTCGTTCTTTCGAATTAGAACATCACACTTACACCAAAACACTTACAATCACACCGCAAACAAACCCTGGCCAGAAATTAATCCGATCTATACTCGCCGGAAAACTTGAAAAACTCACCGGAAAAATTAAAAACACTATAGCTTTGTTATTTCTTTGAAGTAATGCATGAAACTTGTACCAAATCACTCAGAAACACATTCCGCACAAACCCTAGCCAATAAACATTGTTTTCGAGCTCGCCGGAAAAATCACATTCCCCCATCTCTTGGATCACCGTCCGTCAAATCCATACCATTCTCATATGCGTCCCTTGACGATCAGTTTAGAACGGATAAGGGCCTCTGGCTCGTTCCCTATCCACCCGAAAACGAAATTGATTAGCCGGAGAAGTCGTTGGAGAAGATTCGACGGTGTTAGTGTCTTAGTGATTACCAATCAAGCTTGATTTGGCTTGGCCAATCAAATATGATTAGAAAATGTCGCCAGAGTAATTCACCAGAGTAATCCGTGGGAGTAACCAATCAAGTTTGATTGGCTTGCCCAATCAAATATGATTGCACAGTCGCCGGAGTAATTCATCGGAGTAAGCAATCATGTTTGATTGGATTTTGATGATTGTTTAATCCAAGGACTTAGATTAGTACCTTGGTTTCCACCATTTTTAAAGTATCCAAGTGAATACAACCCATAAATAAATAACCTCAAGCAAGATGCGATTATAACAATTCTAACACTAACATAAAATTATAAACAAAGCAACTCTAAACTTACGACATTAGGAACTACAATTATTAATACATATATGCCTAAAATAGAATAGTTTCGAAGAATTGTTTCAAAAACTTTTTTTTTCCTTGCCGGAAGAGTTTTTTTTTTTTTCTTTAGTTATTATACGGCGAAGTAAAGCTTTTTTGAGTTAGATGTGTGTTGCCTAACTATGAATTTTGTAGCCGTTTCTGAATTTTCCCAAGCTACTTTCACGGTAGCCATTAGGTTTTGAACTTAAAACCTCTCTCAAAAAGATATTATGATGTTACTCGCTAGCTTACCTCGTATACCCGACTCACTTTTATTTTCTTTCTTACTATATTTGTTCGTCCTAAAATAAATACCGTCTTTCCTTTATTATAAGCTATAACTAAACAATTGATTTTTCAATTTTAACCTTAACAATTTTCTTAAAACTTTTTATAGTATCTTTTAGTCATATAACTTGAAACTACGATATTTGCATACCTGTCTAAAACTAATATGCGGTTATATGGCCGTTCCTTATAGGGCTTCTAGCCCGCGTCCGACGCACCAGAAGCAGCAGACACTATAAGCACCATCCGCTTCTTGGTTGCGTCTTGGTGCTTACTTCTGTTTTTAGACGCACGAAAGTGGTAGACATGTGGGCCTGAATGAATGTAAAAGTTGTTTAAATAGTGTGAGAAGCGGGTTAGAAGTCAGGATTATAAGGAGGGGGTGTTCTTGATGTGTCTAGAAGTGATGAATAATGTTAGAAGTGGGTTAGAAGTAGTTCCTTACAAGAAGAGGCCTATGTTATGCCTAGCACGTACAACTTCTTTTTTTATATATTTATTATTTATTTTTTTTTATGTACAAAGAAAAGTAGCTAGTGTTTATGGGTTTGAAGAAAGGCTGCAAAAGAAAATGATTGAATAAGGAACACCATCTTCTCTTATTTGAGTTAGACTCCTTATAAGGTAACTCCCCGTGCTTCATGAATATTGATAGAGTCAAAGTAAATTGGTCAAAGGTTTTTTATGTAGAGAATAATCTAGTACACCCAGAAAGCCATAAAGCAAAACCAACACATATCCATACAAGTATTATAGTTACATTAAACATTTTTCTCCTTTTAAAACGTTAGATTGATTGATTTTTTTCATAATATATTAAAACTCCAGGAACACAAATGTACGAATTAAATTTCAGAATGCGATGTTTCAATAGTAGTTATACAGAGATAAAGGTACGTATGCGTAAAAGCCTGTTTGATCTTCAACTTTGTTGCGTTTAAAGCAAAACTAACCTCATGATTTGACAAAAGTATGATAAGAAAAACACTACGAACCATAGTCTATATCGAGTAGGCTTTCTTGACAAAAAACGTAGATTGGTTCAAACTAATCACCGCCACCGCTAATCAAACTGGTGATTGAGATGAAAATGAAAATACAAGGAATCAAAGGTTTATCGAATATTTAATTATTAATTAAATCATCACGTTTAAATGATCACAATTGAAAGATGAAAATGAAAACTAAATCAAAGTTAAGGGTTTAAAATTGAAAAATAGACGACAAAACTGTTATTACCCAAGCTCAAAGACCAAAACAACAAATTTTAAATGTCAAGAAACTATGGTAAAAAATCGTAACCATAAATCATCCCATATCGATATCCAGTTTCACAATTTGAGATATATAATTAATACATTTTTATATGTGGACAATCATGTAAAAATACATATGGATATGGAGAACATTTTCTATTTAATCATACGGGTACTTCATTAAAGACAAAGAAAGCAAAAAACCAAATGAAGAAGCAAAATATAAATAAAGCAAAAAAACATAGCCTAAAATAATGATACAAATAACTTGGTGTTAGTAGTACTATCTTCTGTCCACTTCTGCTACCAAAACTAAAGTAACCCCCACCCCACATTCAACTCTTCACTTTACCCCCCTCCCCCTTTATTCAAATCATTCCATTCCATAAATGGGTGTCTGAAAAACTGATAGATTTTGCTTAGCAGGTTGATTTGAGTGAAAAGACTGTTCTATCCAGTTTCCATAAGTAGGTCCATTCAAACCTATAGGGGTAGCCATAGGAATTGTTGATATGGTACTTAAAGTAACATCACTAGTAGTACCATTATTATTTTCTTGTTGAATAAATCCTCCCCCATTGTAGTACCCATTGTTAGTTGTACTTGAAGGGTAATCCATGCTATAAGGTGTTGTACCTTGGTAGTTTTGGTTGTACGCTATGACCGAATTCCAGTAGTCGGTTGACGGGTCTTGTTTCATTGGCAACGCGAAGCTAAGGATGTTTGATTGTGTTGGTTGTTCGGATGTTGAGGAGAGACCTTGTCCGTCGGATCTTTGGTTGGTGTCGGGTCGAGATTGGTCTGTAGAGGTCTTGGATTTTCCACACATGCCACCGATTGGGAGATTTTTGTTTGCGATACTGTTAACGTCATAACGGCTCATGTCAAAATTTGTGACGGCATTTAACCCTCGAAATTTAATGGCTGCGATGTCGTAAGCCTCGGCCGCCTCTTCTTGTGTACCTAATATAAACAAAATCTTACCCGTCGTAACGACCCTTTCAAAAAATAATTCAAATTTACCAACGCGAATACGCAAAAATAAGTTCGACTTAATAATATAATTGTATGTGCTAATCAATTAGTAGAGCAAAAGGGACTCACTGAATGTTCCGAGATAAAGATCTTTATTACCGGCTACTCTTCCTATTCTAGCTTGCCAACGACCATGTTGATGATGCCTGTATGTTAAATAATTAAAGAAAATAATTAATCTTACAACATCATGATGTTAAACCATTAATTCATCGTGTCTATAGATAATTTCTTATTTGTATAGATAGAATTCTCACAAGCAAATTAATCAATGGCAAATCAAATTGTTACGCTATAACAAAAAAAAATATACAGATACGAGTATTACCTTGTGACACCTCTATAAATAGAGGCTCCTCTAGAAAAACCGCTACTTTTCCTGCAAATTTTTTGATAGATCAAACATATGGTCTTAAATTAAAATCAGGGATGCGATAATATACAAACGCATGAAATCTGGTGTCAAAACGGTCTGCCTGGTAATATAAACACTCTTAAACAACAGTTTATATACGGAATGTTAACTTGAGTTTAACTTAATTACCTCCTAAGTGAAGCAACAAATTCTTGCCTAGTCATGTTCTTCATTTCTTCAAGCTCTTTCTCATAGTTGCAAACCTATGTATATATATATATGTAAATCATTGATTTCATGTTTATGAAAATCATGATACAAAAAAAGAGGTCTTCAGAGACTGAAAAATCAGTCGTTGTTGATTATTCAGTTACTGAAGCTTAGTCGTAGAAAGCAACATCCTATAAAAAACTGAAAAATCAGTCTCTATTTTCAGTCTCTGAAGGCCTGTTTTTTTTGTAGTATATGAAGCTAGGTTCCTTCAACACTACTATAAGTTTATATACAAATTCATACGGGAAAGTTAGTCGTGGTGGTCGGACCCCAGTACTTAAGGGCTGCAAGATCATAAGCTCTAGCTGCCTTGTCTTCCTTATCATATCCGCCTAATTAATAATCAAGACATTAGATATATAATTAATATCGTATGACTATGTAATCTAAGGTATAAGCTTACTTTATTTAGAAATCAATACTCGAAAACGCAAATTATAAATAATGAGAAAGCGTTGCATGTCCACTTGAACAAATTCGACAAGATAACTGACAATACTAATAATTTAAAAAAGATTGTTCAATTAAAATAATCTAAAAGATAAAGTAGTGATACATTGCATGCAAATAATATATATAAATAAAAATAATAATTTGTAAAAGAAAGCTACATGAGTAGAAGGTTGAAAACTCACCCAAGTAAACTGAAGATTCATCCATCAAGCAGAACATGTAACAAGATCAAACAAAAAGAATCATCATAATCAAGAAAAAGAATAAAATAAAAAACATTTGAACAAATTGTTCAACAAAATCCTTATTTAATTACACGTGTCACCGATTGATTAACTTTACTAAATTAGTACTTGTTTAACTCATGATCATTCTATTAGCTAATTAAAATCTCATACAACATGTGCATCTGTAAAAATTTGTTTGTAAATAATTTGTAAACGCATCATTATATTTACTATTCTTTTATAAAAGAAAAAATAAATAGCTTATACAAGAATTTCCTTCTTTTCATAATTAGCCTGTAGTTTTATGGAAACCAGAAAATCTGACCCATTGATGGGTATACATTCTTTTCCTCGAGATAAGATTTTCATTTTCTTTATAAAAATAAAATAAACGATATATCAAACCATGAGTCATATCTTTGGTGTCAATAACGGGACACGTTAGTTATAAAATAATAAATTATTAATTACCTTGTCTTCCTTTCCTACTTTGGCCTTCTCTTCTGCAACTATTATCCCATAAATGTGCTTCATATCTCCCTGTCCATCTATGCCTAAAATAATTTTTTTTACAATAAAAATTAGCTTACATGAAATTAAACTAGCTAGGTCACTGAACCATGTCAAATTTTGTTATTAGTCGTAACTCATACTAATTATAATATTTTTCATTACGTTTTGCTTGCTAGTCACATCTAGCAAAAATATCTTCAATATTCAATAACTTTAATTAACAACATTAGCAACAAACTATACTGCGTAATTTAATTTGACTTTATGATTTTCCACAATTGTTAAAAGATACAAAATTTGCTTTTACAAATCATAGTTCTATAAGGCTATCGTTAAACCATATAATAATGATAATTAAATAATTCATTTGATCCTTAATATGCACGTACCCTATGTACGATATATAGATAAAAATATCAAAACACCAATGTCAATAAAAAGTGCATTGAAACTCATTATAATTAGATAACATGAAAAGTTTGGTGTTCATTAATTAGTGATCAAGTAATTTTAGCAAAATCCTTTTGACATAATCTTTAAAACAAGAATTTTGCAAAACACAATCTTGAAAATTATTGCACGTCAAAAGTGTTCATCTTAATTTTGAAAGATAGACATTAACATAAGACATTTCCATTTCTAGAAAACAATAACGATATAGTCAGAGGCGATACCAGAAAAAAATTTCGAAAGGGGCAAAATTAAAAAATTCATGAAATATAAATTTAGAATGGGGCAAAATGTTAAAAACCTATAGTAAAATTTTTAAAATCTATGAAAAATTAAAAAATACATAACAAAATCTAAATTTGGAAGGGGCATTAGCCCCCCTTTCCCCTACTAGGCACGCCTCTGGATACAGTCTTATCGTTAACCAATGATAAAAAAGAGACTGCTTTTATAAAAACTGACCAAATGATAAAAAAAAAAAGAGTGCTTTTATAAAAACCGACCAAAAGATAAACATATTTATGTATATAATATAGAAAATTGGTTTAAGATAAATTATATATATGTATATGGAAAGGTGAATATAAGGTTGTCCGGCATCTAAGCTTAGGTGTGTAACCCTCACGTACTAATTCTTTAATATTTGTTTTGAGTTTTAATTAAATCACATGCGTCATGATTTTTATGGATTAAAAAAACAATATGTAAGTATTCCAAACCTAAGCTTAGATACGTAACAGTCTTATATATGTGTTTATATAAGTGTATATATATATATAGATAGATAGATACATGCCTTGTAACACCACGGTAAATGGAAGTGCGTTGGCCAAAGGTATCAACAGCTTTCTTGGCAGGTGGGCTATCTTGGTTCTGCTGTTGTTGCGGCGGCGGTGGAGAAGTAACTACCGCCGCTTGGTGGGTGTCGGCTGAGAATCCACGGAGGAACAACTCAGAATCATAATTAATAGAAGCAACAGCAGTAGGAGTAGCAGTAGTAGTGTCATGGGCCGGTCGTTGCATAGATTGATCATCTGATGAGAAATGACAGTTAGCGGATCCAGTTGAAGCTGCGGAGCAACAGCCACCAAGAAAGTCTTCTAGCTTTGGGCTACCATCCGTCAGAATAGATAACTCATGGTGGCTGTTGGTTGTTGTTGTTGTATCTATTTCATCTGCAAAATAATCAAAAAGTTACATATGTAATAGTATATGTATATAGAATATTTCAGAACCATTCAGATATGAACATAAGTAAATTCAGTATAATTTTGATTGTTCATATATAAATTAATATTTTTAATATATATGAACATTAAGTTATAATTTAAAAATTCTGATAAATTTTATCTTTATATATATATATGTATGTAGACACTTATATATAAACATACTATGGATAGGATGAAAATGAGAGGCATGTGGATGTTGGAAGAAGGAAGTAGTAGTGTTGTTATTGTTAGTGTTGGAAAGAGAGAAGGCAAGCCAGTTGTTGTTTTGATTCTGATGAGGATGATGGGATTGAGAAGAATCCATGTTCATAGAGAGTTTTTCTTGATAAGTGTGTTTTTGTATGTGTGAAGAGAGTGATTTTTTTCTTCTGGTTTGTCTGAGTTTTTTTTTTTTTTTCTTTGGGAAAGAGCGTTGTTTGTGTAATTTTATGTGTTTTGGGGAGAGGTGTTGGGGGTTGTGAAAATGTGAAAGTGTTGACTGGAATAAACCAAAGTGAAAGTAAAAAAAAAAAAAATGGTAGTAAATGAAGTCATGTAGGTAGTTGGCGAACAAGTGACGCAAACTATACATAATAGAAGAAAACTTGTTTAGAAAATATAGGAGGTATAGTGATAACTAGGTAGCCCGGGCTGCATCGGGTTTTAGAAAAGCGTTTATGTGTATGGGTAAAAGTGACGGAACCGGTGTTGATCAAAGGCATGTGCTGAGTGTCAGGAATGAAACCATAAACTTTTTCAAAAAAACAGGTGGTATCTATTTAATTCAATATAAAAACAATTGGTAACATATATAACGTTGTCACATATCAATACTATTTGTTTATAAAATAACTTTAAAAAAAAAAAACTCAAAAGTCAAAAGAGAATAAAGAAGTTACAACAAAAAGAAAATTGAATAACATATATGTAAAACAAAACGTTGCAAAAAAAAAATAGCTAAAACTTTGTTAAAAACATTGTAGAAAACAAAAAATTTAAAAACTGTGAATATACAAATGAAATATTAAATAAAACATAATTTTGAAAAAAATGCTACAGAAAAGATAATGTTATAAGGTATAAAAAAAATTATAAAATACAAGCCAAAAAAGCAGACTAAATGTATAAAATAAATGTGAAGAAAAAAAATAAGTTACAACTCATGTGTCATTTTTATGAATTATAAAACTTATAGTAAAAAAGTTACAAAGTACATGTCATTCCATGAGATATAAACTTTAAGGGTCTAAAATGAATAAAAAAGTATAAGAGGGCTGCTGGTAAACATTACCCAAAAAATGAGGGGGCTTTAGGTAATTTCAGAAAATAAGAAGGAAAAATAAAAAGTGTAGGTGCTACTAAAATTCAAACCTACAACCTTTTATATGTTGAGAAGGAAGCTTACCACTCCATCTATCTTCAATTTTGTTTTGTTTACTGTTCATTAAATATATAACTTATGTAATGTTTGTTAACACAAAAAGACAAAAATCACTATTCACAACCTATTCTTTTATTAGAATAAGTAATAATAGATGTCAAACAAATAAGAGATATCAAACAAAGTTTGTCTACATAGAAATTAGGGATTATCTGTGATATCAACAATGAATACGGTTTAGCTAGTTCATTTTCGACGCTTCAGCTCGTCAATGTCTCGACGTTTTATGAAATCGATTTGCTTTGTTGATAAATTGACGTCAGAGCGACGAGCTTGTGGGTTTTTTTTTTTATTGTGTTATTTAAATATGAAGAGGAAGTCATGAAATATTGTTAGTAATAATATGTGTTTGAATTAAATTAGTTTTAAAAGTGTTGAGGTGGATCAAGAGATAATATATGGTACCACACCAATATGATACTGGTATTAGGGATGAGCAAAAAAACCGTTGACCCGTGCCCGACCCGGAACCGACCCGTCCGAAGTTCAAACGGGTCAGGTCACGGGTCACGCATTTTAGGTTTTCGCGGGTCACGGGTCACGGGTCACGCGGGTCGGGCCGGGCCGAGTCGGGTGAAAGCAAAAACCAAAAAAAAATGAAGGAAACTAGTAACCCGCCGCGACCCGTTCATACCCGACCCGAACCGGCCCGGACCTTCACGGGCCGGGTCACTGTTTCGATTTTCATGCATTCACGGGTCGGCCAGGACGGGCCATTTACACATCCCTACTGGTATATTTTGGTTCCATATACTGGTTGCTACCGAATTATCCATTTTTCATAAATCCAATTCCACCATTATATTGCAAAATATATGGTAACATCATTACATCAATAAGAATTTATCAATTCTAATGTTCTATCACAATCTGATAACTTGGTAATATACTCGATCTCACAGGTTCATTGACATTTTTCTCAAACCAAGAATTTCTCACGGCCAAATTAATACTAGTTTAAAGCAATATTCATTATTACACTCGTTCTAGTATTGAGGCTCTTTACGGATGAAATTGTTAACACGTAAAGATATTATAGATCAACTTTAATTATGTTTCGAATAACTACCAAGCTAGTTACCTTTTTCCGATATCAAAAATCGATTTCCCTAGTATCGAACCGGTTGATACGTGTGTATCGTGAATACCATTTGTACTAGTATTCGTATTATATTTATATTTTTAAAGTAAGAATTGACCTCAATAAGAGGTTATATATAATATTGATGTTCTAGACAGTTGATCGGTCATCCGGCCAAGTTAGAATGGTAATTTTGTAAGAATAGAATTGTACAAACGTATCTATAAATGTAACAAGATATTGAATCATATATATTCAATGTAGGTGAGGTACGTATAGATTTGACCATGAATCAAAATTAATAAAAATCCTGAATTCTTCTGCAAAACTCGCAAACGGTTGAGAAACTTAAATGATTTAATTAAATTGTTTGTAACAAGTGGATACATATTATCGGATCATAAGGCGGTTCTCTCTCTCAATTATACATACACACCGATCCAAACAATGCGAGTGTATATGAGATCAGTACCAGATCAATATGATGTCAAAATTAAAAGACTAGCAACCCATTGTGCTATGAATGACAAAATTGAAAATCTTTAAAGTTACCATTAGTACATGTAAGCATAGTTGTCGATTTGTAACTTTTGACTTGACTCAGAAACATGATTTTTTGACTCATGACTCGAAACGTGAGTTGATTCGTAAGAGTTAGGATATTTTTATATAGTACATAATGTTGTATACTTTTATATATGTGATGTTTTTTTAAATAAAATATAAGTTGATTATCTTAATTCATTTATAAAATATTACACATTCGATAATTTGAGTCATAAACATACAGTTTATTTCCAAAATCGAACTAAAAGTATCAAAAATACATATATAATACACAAAATAATGTAACTATAAATATAATAATCTAATATATAACCATAGTATTTAACTACAACAGTCATAAGTTTATGACTCGTATTAACTCGGTCCAAGTTCAAACAACGACTCGTAAGAGTCACCTAACGAGTTGACTCGTTTTCAGTGTAAATCGACTCGACTCGTAAGAGTTTAACAACCATGCATGTAAGAATATAATGATATATAATAATTATGTTAAATTAAGATTATTATTTATGTATAATCAGGGGTGGAACTACACTAAGGAGAGGGGTAGCCCGAGCTACGGGTCCGCTCTACCGTTGTAGTGTAAATTTTTCCAAAATACGTTGATTGTTTTATTAGTGCTACGAGTTAACGAAATTTGGGATACCGGTCAATGTAGATGACTTTAAACTTTTGAAATATTTTTATAGCAACAAGTTTATAGAGATATATTTTAGTAACTAAATGAAAAATAAAAACTAACAAAAATGTTAAAACTCTTAGGAAATGCTTCAAAGAGCAAAAATTTTTATGAAATGCTTAAAAATTGTAACAATCTAGTAATTTTGTTTTTGAACATTGACAATCTAGTAATTAACATTACTTTACATGAATGCTAAAAAATTTTGTTTTACGAGTTACCCGAAATCCTGATTCTTTGTGTATAACATACTCATTGTTATTAACTTATTGTTAGAATAATTATATATTATATATATAAATATATAACTTTAACGCTTTTTAGCATGTATTGATATATAATAGTGTCCTATAAAATCTTAGATACGTTATAATACAAAAACTATTTCATGTTAAAAGGTTAAAAATTGTATAATTACTCTTGAAAAGAAGCAGTAGAAAAAGAGAGAGATAATAGAAGTGGATTGTTTTATTGTGGGGAAACAAGAGGGCGAAAAAGGGGACACGGTGACCCCCACATGGGTATGGTGCTAACTTATTTACTGCTGGTCCCACCGTCTGCTGGCGTGTCATTCTTTTTTGATTTGGTCATCACCTTTGGATTCCTTTTCTACTGTTAATTCTCATTCAAAATAACCCTTTTGTCCTTTATCTTTTGTAAACATTTTACCTAAGGGGTACTTAATCGTGACCACTCATCCTCCAAAGACTAGTCCCTGTCAGCGTCACATCAGTAAAAAAACACTCTAAGGACTAATCCCCCAAAATACACCCAATGCACTCATCCTCCAAGGACTAGTCTTGGACCCACTAATTTTTTTGTCTTTTTCTTTGTATATATAAGATTAAAAATTAAAAAAAAAACATACACACACACAAAAGACTCATCCCTGCAGGGACTAGTGAGGCGGACGAGTGGAGGACTAGTCCCACCCAATGGTGTGTACTCGTCCGTCCACCTCAAACGAACCCAGGGACTAACCATTGGGTACCCTCTAACGAATGTGTATTAGACATTGACATCAGCACCAGTCAAAATTCGATCCGGCCCGGCATGACCAGTGCAAACCCGACACCGTTAGTGTAATAAAATTGATCTCTTGACTTGGCCAATTATCTTATCGGGTAGGTGATTTCTGTTCGGGTTTGGATGGGTTCGGCTCTGTCAGAATTAATAGATATTTGTTCATCAAGTGTCAAAACCTGGTTCGACCGAAAACGAAGTTTACAATGCAACAAAATTGAACCCATAACCCGACCCGTTAGTTACCTTATGGATGAATCGGTTCGGACGAGTCTGGGTAAGGTCTCAAGTTTTCAGGTCATATACTCGTCTCTAATGTCTACCTATATTTTAATAAGGAATGATACATGTATCAATATTTTTATTGTATTATATTATACCGTCTATATATATAATAGTTAGTTATAAATGTGAAAATCAGTAATAAAACTATGTAAAAGACATTTGAGTATATAAATTGGGTAAAAGAATCTGTTTAGGCTATCTCCAATTGGGGTGTCTTTGGGTGCCTTTAGGTGTCATTGGAAATCCTTTGTCATTGAAGCTTGTTCAAAACTAAATTTTTTTTGAAAGATTCTCTTATCTAAGAGCATGCCCTTACTTGTCCTTACCTAATATATTTTTATTTTTAGTTGGAGATAAAATGATATGGAAGGATTTTTAAGGATGTTTGTATTGTTGGAGATAAAATTATAGGATTTGAAGGATTTTTAAGGATGTATAAGGATTTGTAAGGATATGATGTGACAGCTCAAAGACACCTAAGGACGTTCTTAGCATTAGAAATAGCCTTATATCTATTTACATTACTCAAAGAAAACAAGAACAAGTATTTGATTCATGTGTACATATGTAAATATTCACGTGATTGTTTTTCAATATTTTTCAGCCTATTTTCAAAGGGAAAATAATCCGTACTGCACCGTTTTACCTATCTTAGGTACTGCAATATTAAAAAAAAAGTTATAAATTAAATCTTTAAATTTGATAAACATACAAAATTCCCCCTGAATTTTATATAATCTCTCCCTAAACTTTACATAATTCCACCGTGCTTTACTTAAAATAGGTTCTGCATACTTTACCTAGCCTTTCCCATTTTCAAAATATCTATCAAACATAAAGTTCTCTACAATTTATAATCTATAGATTAGAACGTATCGTATCTAAAGTTTCTCTCAATAATGAACACTTTCTCACCTCTTCATCGTCGCCATATTATCGCCAAATCACCTATTCTATACATCTCAATTAATCTCATTACACACTTTTACGGGCAACAGTTTTCCCTCACTTTTTTCTCAATATTTTATTATTATCAATTATATAAAGCATACATATAAAACATTACACATTTTTATCAAAAATGATTCCGATTGACTTCTTCCGATGACCGGGTTTTCACTGGCGTTTATCCAACATTTTGCAAAGATCACAACTTCTTTATCAGTCTTCAGTGAATTGCACAAATGAATGTCTTGAATTGCACAAACAATATCATGACTTCAAAATAATATTGTTAAAAAAAGTTTTTGTTTGAGAAGTATAATCTTATTCTCAAATTATGATATTCAAGATGATAGCTTATTGTATGATTAGCTAATGTCAGGTTATAAGTTGTTTAAGGAGAGCTTAAAAGATTTTGGACTTCAAGTGATATTTTTTGGACTAAGAAGGACTAAAGATATGCAAGAAGCAAAGAGAGAAAGTACAGGGAATGTTCTTGACATTCCTGAAAGATAGTTTGTATAAAAGGGGTGTTATAACCCGTTTAGGGTTAATAACACATATTCCATTTTTCTCTGTATTTTGTATATCTTTCTCTCGTTCATTCAATCATTTTTTCTTTTAATCTTTACAATTAAGATTGTAATAGAACATTCAACAATCTAGTTGATTTATCCCCAACTGATTAGCAGGGGTGAACTATTGAGATTGATTTAATCAATTTAGATTGATTATTTTTTGGTTGATTTCTGAATTAATTCAAGTTAATTCATAGATATAGAATTTATTCAATTTTAAAAGACATAGAAACATATTAAAAGGTTTTGCAAAGAATTCTTATAAAATCGTCTTTGGTGTTTCTCCGAAAACAAATCTTTTTTCGTGATACATTGAAGACATAACGTTGTCAACGATATTACATCGTCACACAATCATGACATACTATTGGGAGCGGCCTTTAAGATGGCCGGTGTTATTTCTTTAAGGTCTTATGTTTGTAGGTAGGTAGACATATTTATACACTACAAGAAAACAACCATTTAGAGACAGATTTAGCGACACACTATTCAAAGTCGCCATTTTGTGACATTAGTAGAGACTCGTCTAACGACACCTTCGTTGTCATTGTCGCAACCTAAGTCGAAAACCGAGTCGCAAAATAATTCTAGTTTACAGAGTCGCAAATATACAATAGCAAATTAAGTCGCTATTTTGCGACATCCTTAAGCAAGTGGCTAACGTCATCCCTATTCTTGCGACTTCCTAATACGCAACGCTAATGGTGTCGATAATTGGCGTCTTCTTATATAGTAGTTGCATATGGTGTCGCCCAATTTTCTAACGTTTATTTATTGATTGATGTTTATACGCGATGTTAACTGATATATTGTTTTTTGAAAGGCTTAACTGATATATTGTTATCTTCAACTTTTAATCATATATGATATATGGAAACAAAAATATTTGAACAGAAACTTAATTCACATTTAATGCTCCTTTTCATAATTAAATAAAATAATAATAAATTTGAGTATCTATATCTATCTATAATCCCTTACAAAAAGAATGGGGATTATGACATTAAGCATTTTTTTCTTCCAAGAATACCGTTAGCTAAATATAAAGCTAACATCTTTCCTACATTTCTGACTAATCGTAACACACTCTCAACCCTTCCACCACCGCCTTCCATCTCCACCCTAAGACCACTGCCTGCAACACCGCCTTCCATCTCCACCGCCGCCCTCCATCTCTATCGCCACAATAAATACCATCAGCACCGTTCATCACCGCCGCAACGTGCGGACACCAGACTAGTATAATAATAATAGTAAACATGATAATAGTACAAATTAATTATGATAATTAAATGAGGACGATAATAATAATAATAATAATATATACAGAATTATTGCTTTATGCCTTTATGACTTTATGTTACGTTGTTAAACATCCCAAACAATTGTCTATTTTAAAATCAAAAATCAAAAAGAGAAATAAATAGAACAAATAAATAATTAGCGTCTTCTGACAAATCAAAAAGAGGCGAAACTCTGATTTTAAGATTTGCTAACTCTCAAATCTATCTACAACAGCTGCATCGCATAATCACACAATCCGAGCAATTCCACCGCACAGAACCACCGCCATTAACAACGGCTCCACCGCACAGAACCACCGTCATTAACAATAAGAGTTTTCCGTTTAGTCGATTTCGTTTTCTAATATAAGAAGTAATTAACCTGAATTAATTTATCGTGCGAGTATATATATATATATATTTCTTCGGTTATCCGCCATCATTTCCGGCGTACATCGTCATCCATAGTACATCTGCCATAATCGCCGTCGTCTGTTCTTCGTATTCTGTATTGTGTAATCGCTATCATCATCACCACCGTAAGGTGCGAATTCTGTACTTTAATTTATTAGCATTAAAGTAATATGTTGTGTGTTAATCGCAGACGAAAGGTGTGTGTTAACTTTTTTGACAAGTGAATTTTACCTCAGACGCGTATGGTGTGTGTTAATCGCACAACGAAAGGGTTCCGCACTAAGCGGATCTTAAATAGTCTTTCTCACCATACCACCTCCTTTATTAGAAAATACCGTCGAGGAGAACCTACCAAGGCTCGAACTCGAGACCTTGGAGTAAACTCCCCCGGGGCCCCGCATAACAGGTTTAGTGAAACACCCCTGGCCACTGGGGTTTAACCCGGTGGTTAAGTAATATACTAACTACTTAAGCTCTTAAAGATGATTTTTTTTGTAATGAAAATTTTGTTTCTAAACTTGTATACATGAAATCTAACAGAGGGAAGTGTGTCATATGCAGATAACTGATTATATATCGATTTTTGACATATCGGCAGGTTCATGTTTTCCAACAATTCAAATCCAACTCTTTAATAATCGTAAGGTATAAAATTATTGGTTTTTATATTTTACATAGTTGAAGTTGGAAGTAAGATAATGATGATTATGAATTTTTAAAGATTAAAAGGAGAATATAATTGGATTTGTAGGTATGAATTGTAGTAGCCGCACATGGGTGTCTCAATGTACACGCGTCCATTACCTACTCATATATCAGAACACGTGTCAGCTTGTTACTAGATTCACGTCACGTGATTTTCAACTAAAATCATTATCTCACCAACGGTGGCCCAAATTAGTAAACCCATATTTTCGCCATACGACTACAAGTTATCTCATTTGTATTTACAATTTAGAAGCAGAACATAAAGATTTGCTATTCGAAAATTAGACAAAACAAATTATGTTAAAAAAGTATATTTTTAATTAGCTTTTGTTATATACTAGGTTTTGGGCTCGTGCGTTGCACGAGCTAACGTAAATTTTTAACGAATAATTCAATAACATATGAATATAATTCATTGAAAGACGAAGATATATTATTGTGAAATTCAAGTAAATGTCATCAAAGTACAAAGTAATAAACACCATTCCTCACTCTTTCTTATTTTTTCATCCTCCTTCATCCCCTCCCCGCAAGTAAGGAATGTTTCACCATTCTTTCCCCATCTTTCTACATTTAAAAGAAAAAAAAAATCAAGAAAAAAATTAAACAAATTATAAGGTGAGAGTGTGAAGAAGAAATCAGACATTACTATCACCACTTCGCTCCTCATCCTATAAGTACCTATAGAGCAGAGAGTTGTTTCACCTGGTCACCACCTTACTCTCATACGTACGTACTCCTTCCACCATCAGATAACTAAATATAAAGTATATAAAAACATATATCAACTTAAATTAAGACAACATTTTTCGTGATGACTTATTATGTAACAAAAACAAACAACTGATAGTCATAGTGATTAAAAATTTACAAGCCAAAAGGGAGATACATTACAAATTACATGTTTTGTATACATTTAGAAACGAATTTAACCATCCCACTCTTTTATATAGTAAAGTTGTTTGGGAGAACCACTCGTTTAATGGCCCAGTGGCCACCTGCCTCCTCACAAAAACGCCTTGTGGGCGCATGTCATGGGTTTGATCCCAACACAAGGAGTTTGGAGATTTCACCGCCAAGCTTGCTTTGCTAGGGTAGCGGCTTGAGAGAATTATTCTCTATACGATTAAGTGGTGCCCAGGCATATACCAATTTTTTTTAAAGTTGTTTGGGAGGTTACACAACTTTATGTATCTATTTCTATAACTTTCTATTTTAGATAATCAATCTTTTTTTATATAACGTGTAATAACTTGAATCAGATGGTAATGAAGACGATAACTACAGAAAAAACAATAAAAAGAGCAACAACTGTCATCTTGATTATCTACACATAATAACATGTTTTACTAAAAAATGTTGGAATGAAAGAGGCAATATGTAATTGAGGATTATGAGTGGATTCTCTAAACGGAGTCTGTTAAAACAACGTATTTATTGAATTTGGTCACTCATTATTGAAAGTTTTATACCTTCCTTTTTCTCTTTTTTATCTTCCAAGTTATCTAAAGTTTATCTTTTTACAATAAATTTGTATTAAAAAGTAAAAGTTAAATATAAATATGAAATTTTATATCTCAAAACATTTAAAAAAAAATATTAAGAGCCATGATTATTTTTTAGTGAGAATTAGACAAAATCCTTTAAGTACAAAAATTTAATGACTTTGGAATATGTCATTAAGATATAATTATTATTAATCGATTTACATAGTATATATTAATATTATATATTTTTTATATATATCTTTTTTATTTATTGGAAAAGTGAATATGAGGTTATTAGACACTCAACTTTTGTGAACACTTTTCACATATTAAATTTTTAATATTTTGAATAATTAATTGGGCCCATATGTTTTTTTATGTATTATAAATTGATATGTCGGAGTTTTTTTCACAAAACTTAGGTGTCTAATTGTCCCATATTCACTTCTAATATTGATAAAATTGTTTGTTCCGTGTATTGGACACGACCTAAAATCTATTATATACATAATAAAATAATATAATATAATGTATACTCATTCTTAATTTATTGATATAATTTTTTTTTCTATAACAATAATACTTGTATCTTAATTGATTGTGTATCTTAAAATAATTTGTTTAAAGTTCTCGTATATTGCACTTTCAAAAAGAGTACTCATAATTATATATCACCTGGGATGGGAATGTTTATTTATCGTATGTTTATTTATACTGTATTTATGGTATATTTCAAATAAGACATTCAATAAGATTTTAACGATTCACAAATCCCTTCACAAAATCGTTACATGATATATTTGAAGTGGGTATGTACTGGTTTGTTTGTAACAATATCTATTTAATTTTTTAAAAAGTAAACAAATATCAATTTGGATGAAGTGGTTTATGCCTCACATTAAAAGTTAAAGGTCATGGGTTCTAATCTTACATTTAGCTTTTTAATCTTTTATTTATAATTAATAAAAGCGAATGTCTATGTGGACGATGATTTGTCAAGTTCTCGTAGATAATCAACGTATAAGTGCCACGTAGGAAAAAGATGACGTGGCGAGTAAAGAGGTACGCCACATATGCGCTTGGAGATAGAGAATTATATATATATAGAGATGTCCAATGAAACAACTCAATTTTTTCATTAAAACCAAATCTATGCCCTTTTTACCGGTTTATTATAAAAGCTTGTTAACCACTTTACCGTAACAGATTCTTAACTTCAATAGATTTTTTATCTAGATAACACTATAAATAATGTTGCATTTTTTACACGTTTAGTTAACGTGAACAAATTAAAATTTTTGTAACGTTTTTATGTGTGTAAAAATAATATAGAATTAAAAATGTGTAGAAATTTATCCACACTAAAAATTGTGTAAAATTAAAAGTTCACACTTTTTAGTGTGGACTTTTATAATTATTTCGTAACACCTCATTTGTTCACGCTACCTTTTTAGTTAGCGTGAACAAATTGGGTGTTACAAAATAAACCTTTTTAGTTAGCATTAACAAATTGGGTGTTACAAAATAATTATTAATATTCACACTAAAAATGTGAACTTTTAAATCTACATACTTTTTAGTGTGGAGAAATTTTTACACACCTTTAGTTCTACATATTTTTACACACATAAAAACGTGACAAAATTTTTAATTTGTTCACACTAACTAAAAGTGTGGACAAATGCAACAATATTTGTAGTAACCAAAATTCAATTTTATTCCGCGTATAAAGAATTTATGTTTCTTGTCTTTTTTATGTTACGAGGGTTTAAATGTCTGTGCTCCGCACGTCGTGTTTTAAATATATTGTTTGCATGTATTCTATTGTCGGTTTTTTAAATAGCTAATGAAAGTTTTTTCATAAAACCATATTATTCATCAATAGATAAAAAAATATAATAATAAGTACAAAAGAAATAAAAAGTTTCGAGCCAAATGACTTAATTGTTCCACAAAGATTCGGAATTCCCTAAAATTAAGATAATGAAGTATTTTAATTATTCTAATTCCATTAGCATTCAAAACAATTCATTAGGCAAGATCTTTACTCCTAAATGCGTGTTTTATTTTATCCCACATGTGCTACTTTCGAAAAGTTCCCATGGTATCACAAAACGGCTATGTGCGGTTCTATCTCCCGGCAGATGCAAAGCAGCGCTATTCCTGACACGTTAATGATTGAACTTTTATTAGACTGCAAAATGTTCCAGTAAGTTTGATTTAATGTACGTGAATAATAGATCTAGAACAGCCAGAGAGAAACTTATTGGGTGCCAAGGACAACCAAAGTTATTTACTCGCTCTTCCAATGTGTGCAGAACAGAAAAGTTCAATGGATTCTAAATCTAATAGAGCAGAAACATGTTAAAAATGTAGTTCTACTTCTAGCTGTGAATGAATTATGAATCGAGTAGTGTTTTTAGTTGCTTCTCTTTGCTTTACTGCCATTGCATTTGCAAATATTCAATCAACACATTAATCATAAAATCACTAATTTCGTATTTGACAGTTCACGAATGCACAACTTATGTTATAATTAAGCTAGACAAGAAAGTAAATAAGAAGATAAATAACAAGAACAATGATAAGTTCAAGTGTAATAAATCTATGCAAGTATAATCATATGTATCATTGATTAAACGATGAATACATGGTCGATATTATAAACTTGACTTACAAGAATACAAATGAACAAAGTAATTGCTAAGTCTAGACACACTAAAAACTTAACCAATTACAAGTGACACACACTTTAAAGGTGACAAACACACTTGATACAATGCGGCTGTGTTGCTTTATATAGAGGAAGAATTAGGGCAACACAGCCTTCCTTTGATGGTGATAAATGGTGGTTGTCGACGTCCCATTGGCTCCTTGTACTTCCATGCAAGAGCCCTTGTCTTCTTTACCAAAACGGGTATGAGAGAGAAGACCCTAGTTTTGGTCCCAACTTGTACCTTTGCCATATAAGGTATTTTACAGTTGGAAGAACCACCATGTGACTCTTGTCTTCATCTAGTTTGAATTCTTCCTGCCTTGACCAACAATTTGGGCAAGATCCAACCCGCTGAAGAGAGTCACTGGACTCGCTGAACACTCGCTGACGACACACGTCAGCGAGCAAGTCTTATCAGCGAATCCAAGACTCAACAGTATTAATAGTAACCAACTACAAGTTATAACAAAGCATAAATAAAGATATTAGATGAAAGACTTTTAGTTATAAGAATTATTTGAGAATTTAAAAGTATTAGTTGAGCCATTACCATTGTAAATGAAGCTTCCACAAGATGTAATCTGCAAGTAGATCAATCAGAAAGAACTTTATAATGACCAAACTTTTCTCTTCCAGGCGGCTTCTTATCAAAGGTCCACCTCTACTTTTCCCTTCATGCTGCTCTCTGCAAATACGTTTTACTCTTTTTAGGATATTGAAATTTATATAACAAATTGTAAGACTATAATATAAACTACATATATAGTAGAAGCTTTTAAAATGAAAAGCCTTTAAAATAGAAAATCTCAGATCTAAATTCCAAAAATAATATCTTTGCATTCAAGCACGAAAAGCTTTATATTAGAAGCTTTTAAGATGAAATAATAGATGAGATAAAAAAAACACATGCTATTATATTATCATAGACACTACATACACATACATAAATCAATACAAAAATAATCGTTAAAAACATAAAAAGACAAAGCACTTACTGATTTTCTTCTTGCATTATATGAACTTCTCCAAATACATCATGAAAGTATCCTGAGATCAACCAATAAAAACACAATAGCTAAAAAACTATCTTATAAATTGATTGACAAAGGACCTAAGTTACTCCATTTGATATTTGATACAGCTCTATAATATAATGGAAGATGAAGAAGTTAACCTGTAATGATTAGTGCTTAAAAATCGAGTTTATTAAACCATCTCACAAAAATCATAAATAAGGATGATAATTTTAGCTTCAACATTGATTTCAATACTCGTAGGTATTATGGAAGCTCAAACATTCATTCATTAAATAATGGGTAAATTACAAAAATCATACCTGATGTTTGTTCGAAACTACACTGGTCATCTAGCAAGGATGAGAACCATATAAGAAAATAATAATGACATGTTTAATAATAAATGAATTCTTGTATCAACTATTTTTCTCGATATACTTTTAATTATAAATATTATTGTTTCATAATAAATGTCATATCTACCCAAGTTAATAAATGAAAGTATAAATAAAACTTTAAGTCCTTGGGATTTAGCCAAACTGGACATTTAATATCCCTTATGTCTTTCAGCCAAATATTGGTCATGGGTTCAAAATCTTTGAAAGGCATATTGGGAAGTCCTTGCTAATGAGGTGGGGCATGGCCGTTTTCTATAGCATTTAGTTGGTTTCCTCCAGAACGGTAGTGGGACTTCCACCGCCAGTCATGCCCTCGGATTGACTGTGCCAGTGACTTGGTCGATCTCTACCGGACAATGAAGAGGCATACCGCTGAGTCCAATCACCACTGCTGTTCAAAAAAAAAAAATCTCAAATTCTTAATAATTATTTTTATAGTGAATTATAAGAATAATACCTAAAGTATCCACGAAATTACAGTTTTGATACCTCACATGCATGACACGTGATTTGACTTAACGATCAAATAGACGACCGTCAGCAATAGGTATGGTTGGTGTAAGTTTTTGACAACAGTGGGTATAACTCGTGTAATTTTTAAATTGTAGGTATGACTAGTGTAATTTCGAACAAATATCAGATATGACTTTTGTAATTTACCCTTAAATAAACTATTAATATACATACATATATTGCAGTAATAATCACAAACCCTCAAGTATAATAATTAGAAACCCAATTAAAATCATAAAGCCCCATCATAAATTATAAGTAAAAATAATAAAAACCCTAATTAATTCTCTAAATAATTAGCATTGATTTCATTCTCACAACTTTTATATATATATATATAAGATTATATGTATCTAAAATGTTAAATAGTTTATAAAAAATATAAATTGAAGACAAAATGAAAACAAAAGTCAACTTTATAAAAAATTGAGAGCTATGATTGATCGATAGATAATTAGAGCAATTGTGTTTTAATATAATAAAACATTCTTTACGACCACTACCTCTTTGGCTTTTCGGTCACAAGTTCCTAACATCATTGTAAAAATAATTGATCAAAGGTAAAGGCAAGTTGTGAGGTTAAGTTATATAATGAAGACAATATGAGTCATTGAATAAAACGGAAGACTCGTTTATAAAATATGATGATGATGATTGTCACGAATACAATATAAAACATTCAAATACGAGTTTCTAATAATCAAGTCCAAACAATTGTAAGGTAAAGATGCGTTTCATTAATTTTAAAAAAAAATGATAAATGAAACGTACCACTATTATTCGTTTTAGAAAACCGTATGTCATTATTTTTCAATTATTTCAGATGTTCTAAAATACATCTATATGTCATTATTTTTTATTATACTAAAGACACAAATTTACAAATTACCAACCACATATCAACAAACCGTAAAGAAACGATGAAATCATTATGTCTTTGACTTAGCGGTTTAGATGACTCATGATATTCTGTCGAAGATGGACAAATTAACAATAACAAATAGAATATATATTTACATAAAGTAATAATAGAAAACGATCAATAAAAGAAATGTTTTGTATGTAGTGGTCGATGCGTGTAGAACTACATTGATATATATGGCTCCAAGTGGAAAGCTATTCCCATTTTACTAATCCAGTAATCCCATATGCATGTGCATTCTAACCTATTTTTCCTTTTTAACCTTGTATATGTAATTCTTAATATTTTTTTTTGGATGACTATATTACTAGACTCTAGACTTGAATATTATTAAAAGATTTGTCTAGCTTGTGTTCTAAGACACATGTTAATGTTAATTATTAATAGATAATAATAAAGTTATTGTTTATCAACATACTCTTAAATATAAATAATGTTCATTTATATTGTTATGCCATCAAAGTTAAAAGTAATACTCCGTAGATGATTAGAATATTTTTTAATTGATATGCAAACTAGCAAGATGCTAAATATTGGGTACAGAAGTTGAACCAGAAAAAATCACAGAACAAAGTGTAGAAACTAGAAAGTAAAGTCTCTTGCTTAGACTTATAGTTTCTTACTGAGGAAGCCTTTTGGTTAAAAACACTCCAATCTGACTAGCTAATAGAGGGGTTGTTCATTCGATTAGTTAGCCAAAAAAAAAACTGTTTGCTTTCAGTTAAGGACGGGATAGTTAAATATAAAAAATATTAAATGCAGTTTACGTGTATACAAAAATTATACTTTTTATATCAAAATATACTCTTAAATTATATGGTAAATATATAATTATTTAATACATTTTAATTACGGTCTTATAAACTCAATTTAACAAAACATTTAAATATAAACTTATTACAAATTGAATTACTCCAAGGAAAATGATTTATTCTCCTAACAAATTAGTCTAAAAATTCTCCTAATAGCTTTAGATGGTGACATGTGGATATCACTAATTCTCTTTTCCAATATCACCCCCTGATTTTTCACATGTCACAATTCTATTAATTCGGGGGGGGGGGGGGGGGGGGGTTTGTAGGCGAATAACTTAAGAGAATTAATCATTACTCTTACTCTTAAAATGAAAATCTACTAAAGACTAAGATGACCATTATGTGCTGTTCAAAAAAACAAATTGGCTGATTTGTATCTTGCTGTTAGAAAATTTAGGGGACAGTTTTTAATATATAATGTAAAAGTTTTTAAAGGAAAATGATATGTACTGCAGACTTTACTTGCTTAGGTACTGCCACTTTAAAAAAAGTTACAAGTTAAACCTTTGAATTTGATAAACATACATAACACCCCCTGAATTTTATATAATCTCCCTTGCTTTACCTAAGATAGGTACTGCATGCTTTACCTAACATTTCCTCAGTTTTTAAACATGTAATAAGTTGTTAGTAATACCCTTAAGGCTATCATTATTGTTTTTCATAAATACTCTTAAATCTTATCCACTAATCTACGAAAATTTTCTTAATTGACTTTGCCATTGTAGTAAGGGAAAAAAACCCACGATATTATTGTTATTTTTTTTTCATTCTATAAATATTATTTTTAAGAGCTCAGTTAGTAAGTATCTCGAGATATCAAAAGTCAGTTTTAGATTAAAGCATTGGGGCGGGTGATAAGAATACAAAAGTACTTGTGATAAACTAGCATGTTACTCGTGCAATGCAGCAACGGTGATTGTCAAAATGGTCTAGTGGGGTTGGTGATGGGTGGTAATGATAACGACTGGTGTTGGTTGTAAGAGAGTCGAATGGTGTAGGTTATTGTAAATATAACTGATTTAAAGGTGGTGGTAAACAAATTTTGGAATATGAAAAAAAACCCTTAGAATGCGGCAGTGTTATGGTGGTGATGGCGAGGAGTAGTGTAAATTAATTCATTGGGGTAGAATGATCATTTAAATATCCTTTTGAACAATGATGTATAACTTTTATATAATAATATAGATACGAGAGATGCAATAGATAGGCCCCATAAGTTTTGAATTCGTCGTTGGTCTAATATTGTACACTGCCACATGTTAGGATTAGAAACTTGCGAAAATCGTATATATATGTTCGAGTCCATAATTCCATGAATTCTTTCTATTATTTATCATATCTTGAAATGAATCATTGGGTATCTTGAAATGAATCATTTGTACGGATGGATCAAAGCATAACTGTAATGGATATCATTTTGTGGACAATAGGAAAAAACATATTTCCAAAAAGGGTTCGCCATTTTGTGGACAACAGGAAAAAACATATTTCCAAAAAGGGTTCGCTAAGTATCCCAAATACGTACTGGCAGTACAAGATTTTAGCAAGCTACTTAACTTAAGGCACTGATAATATTTGTCGCAACAACAAACATTTGCGGAAGTAATAACCTGGAAAGTAACATATATATAACGCATTTTATATGCCGAACGCTACCATCAAACCATCGAACCTCCTCTAGCTCGTGGAAGGATCCACCATAGGCCACGAGGGCACCATGGATCATGATGTAACCGGCCACAATAGTAGTAGAAACCATTAGAAAAACTGAATACCTTAAATTACATCATTTAGACAATTAATTTAAGACTAAACGTTATTCCTGTTTCATAACTTATAAGAAAGAGTAAATTGCACATAAAAGTATTCAAACTTTATTGATTTTTAAATTTCAAGTACTCAATTTTTTTTTTATCAATAAAAAGTATCCAACTTTTCAAAAAGTAAAAAACAAACATTTTTTAAACATTTTTAAGCATGATTTCCGTTAAGTTTTCGTATCATCAAGGGCGAAGCTTTGTTGGTAGCCATAGGGGCCCCGACCCCCTCATTTTTTTCCCCGTTTATTAGTATAGTTTTATCCGTTGTGCGTCTGAAAATTATTTTCTTAATATTATTTCTAGATCCTGTGACTTTTGACACCATCTGAGTATTCTTCGTAGTGTTATTTTTTTGTTCCTATTAATTTCAGTCTCCCGTTTTAAATGGGTAAAGATTTGCCATCTGGGACCGCTAATCTCTTTTTTAATTTTTGATACAAAACGACTAAATAAACCGTTACATAACACATTTCAAACAATCTAACAAGTTATTTGCTCAGATATCATCGAGATCTGACTGATTTGTCAAAACATTTTACTTTATTCACGGACTTCCGAAAAGTCATTTTGGCTGAAAAGTCAAGTCTTCAATATAAATGTTGGGTATCTGTATAACTAGAATATCACTTTTATAGCTATGTACGAAAATTAACGAAAACACGATTAAAAACGTCAAAAAAAAAAGTTTTATTCTTAATTTTTTAAAAGATGGATAGAAAAAATATGATACCTTAATATTAAAAATCAACAAAATTAAATATCTTTTTGTGCAATTTACCCTATAAGAAATGGGCCTTATTATCTGAAGGATAAACTTGTACTACATGATCTTCACCACTTTGAATGTCCATTTCCCGAATTTTAACTTTCTTTGTCATATCTTTTTAATTAGGGTTTTTTATTTAACTATAGAAATATATTATATAAACAAGCAAAATACTGGAGGTCAAAATATTGACACCAACGTGGATCTGAACTTTATGCTTCTTAAATTTTCATGAAAATTATATTTTACTTCTAAACAATATCCAATCATCAAAAAATCACTGATGCAACAGATAAAACTCTGATCTTCACCACAAGCATCTTCCAAGCGGATAATCCCAAATTAACTGAACTTTATGCTCATACGTCTCGAACACCTTTTTGTCATTAGTGTCTATCACCTTCCGGAGTACTTACTAAGTTATTAAAGTAATCTAAACAAAAATGTGGTATTGTTTGAAGGATAAGCTTGTTTTTCATGATCCTATCGGATTGCCCCTTTTCCGATTTTATCTTTTCGACTTTTTTAAAAGAGGCTAGATTTGCATTAATTTGTTTAAACGTATCGAGCACCTTTTTGCCAATAGCGTTTAGTTAGCTAATTTTCTCATAACATCACTTTTCGAGCTGAATTAGTTTTCGGCATTATTCACAATTTCATTCGAAAGGTTTATCGTATTCCTGTGAAATATTAAGCTAACCTAATGACTTGTAAGGCTCCACTAAGAGATGTTTAATGCTCCATAAGGACGGTGCCAACCATCTTGAAAACTCTTCCTCGCTCGTCTTCATCCTTCCCGCGTTGGCATGGACTCGGCGTGGTTGCTCTTCCTAGCATTCTCTTCCTTGTAGCGCCGAGCCAAGAAGAGTGAGGTGGGGTCCATGTGGGCCGAAAGCTAACGGAAACAAAAACAAAAACCTTTTTTTTTTTTTTTTTTAACTTTTAAACAAACTAGCCGTTTGTTTCTTTAACTTTTTTTTAAAAATTTTTTTTTATACCTTTTATTTAAACAACACTACCCACTCTTTCAAACACACAAACACATTATTCTTTCAAACAATATACACACACATATACTCTTTCAAATCCTTTCTTAATCTTCACCTAATCACGCCTCGAAATAACTAAAACGCAAACCAAAATCAACCCTTTCAAGATATGTGGCAACAAATTCTCGATTACCCGCAACTGGCAATGTCATCAACCAATCAAAGCCAAACGAGCCACCTTTCAGGCGCCTCCAATCCGCCCCCTATGGGTCCTCCGGCAAATTATGTCGTTAACCCATATTCACAACCATTTTATAATACCATGAACTACAACCCAATTATGAGTCACAATTGGAACAAGGCTCAAAGGATGGCGTTAGCTCAAGCTCAAATGACTTTTGAATATCAACAACAACAACATAACCCTCAAAATGCACCCGAGGCGGGTAGCGTCGCATCAGCTGATGATGAAGTAGAAGAAGTTCAAATAGCGGGCCGGAGAAGGGGGGCAAACAACCGACCGAGAAAAGAAATTGGGAGGATGATGATGCGGAGTTGTTGGCGAAATGTTGGGTGCATTATTCGGAGGACTCGATCGTGGGTACAAGTCAAACACATGCCATTTTTTGGAATAAAGTGTTAGCGATGTTTAACAAGGAGACGAGATACGGCTCTCGTACCAAAAGCCAAATTCATGGCAAATGGAGCAAGATTAAAAAGGCGGTTAAGGAATTTGGCGCGGCGTACAAGAAGGTTACCGAGCACGTCCGACAAAGCGGGGCGGATGACCAACAGGTGTCCCAAGCGGTCATAGACTTATACAAGAAACAAATGGGAGAGAAACATTGGCATTACCAGAAGTGTTGGGACCATCTTAAAAAGGTGGTCAACTTTTGGAACGACAATGCCTTGACGAGTAAGCCACCGGCTCCGACAGTAGATTTGACTGCCTATGTTTCACCACGTGGTGCGACCCCAAATCAAATGGGACCCTCGTTTGAAGGGTTATTTGACGAGGACCCGATTAGGCGACCAGTGGGTCGCAACGTAAGTCGTAGGTTATCTAGTTCATCTGATGCAACATCTAACCGGTCGTCGGGTTCGGAAGCGGCCCAAAGTATTATTGCATATGTTCGAATGCAACAAGAAGCTTTAGAAGAGGCACATATTAGGGATGCCATGAAGTTTTTGGCCAACCGATTCCAACGGGTTTGTCGAGGAAAGATTTGAAAGCGCACATGTCATATCGAAAGCACTTGCAAAAAGTGGGGGAGCAAGTTTTATGCCGATGCCGAGGATGACGAAGAAGACGATGAAGACGACGAGTAGCTTTACGTAGTTTTAATAATGTAGTTTTCATTTTAATTGTGTTGTTTTAATTTTAGTTGTAATGTTTTCATTTTATCTAGTTTTAATTTTAATTAAAATGTTCGAATTATGTAATTTGTTTCAAATTTAGTTGTAATGTGTTTTATTTTTATTAATGTAATGTTTTTTTAATAAAATTAAGTTTATGTTATTTTAAGATAAATACAAAATAAGATTAAATAAAAGTTGAGGAAGAGATGAGGAAGAGGTAGGGTTGGTAGTAAGTAGGAAGAGGTGTTTTAAGGAGAGAGAAAAACTGATGTGGCAACGAGGAAGAGTCAGAAAGAATTGAAGGTTTGGCAGATGCCTAAGCCCACATGTACTTTTTCAGTCCACACGACTACACGAGGTACAACTTGTTTGCAGTCCATTTTGGGAACAAAATCCACTCATTTATGTTGTGAATCGAAACGAGTAATACAAATTTATTTATTTATTTATTTTACAGGTAAGGATCGAATATTACAACAGAAGATATAGACTATGTTGTCTTAACCAGGTTCATGTTAGAAAGTCCCAAGAAGGTTTTGCTTTTTAGAGGTCAATGGTATTTAAGTAGTAATTTGGAAAAATAACAAATACTAACAATGAATATTAAACGGGAGGGGGTTCCCTTAAGTTCTCCCAACTTGACTAGTCAAGTTGGAAGATCTTGACTAATCAAGTTAGGAAAACTTGAGGGAATCCCATATTAATTAGCCGTTTAAAAAAATATGACAAATTGGATGGACAATCATAATTCTAACACATACAAATATAATAGATTAATTAAATTACACAAAGTCAGTAAATTTTAAGAAACGAATTTGATCAATATCTAAAGATTCGTTTGAGCAAACTCGCTTAATATTGGACGTAATTCAAGCTTTTTGGCTTTTAAAAGGAATTTTTTAAGAAATGAAGAGATGCCTTGTAAATTTTCCCTCATGTCCGCCAAGGACTGCAAAGAAAAGCCCCTCTTGTGAACCTTTCGGTATAGCTGCCTAAAGATGACGAAGATGAGACGGAGGAAGAACTTGAATCATGACGAACCCAACCTACGAACTCAGCATCCGAATCTCCATCGGAGTAAGTTACATGCTTATTAAACCTCGTGCAACATCTTTGTTTATCCTCTTTTTGTAACCTAAAGTTCTTGCTTAACCTCTTCCAAGACCAAAACCTCCAAAACATTAGATCTTTTGAACCATCATTGACATGTTTAGGGAGAGGAAGGTCTAAGCTTTGAATGGCAGGTGGTGGTGTAGGTGGCGGAATAACCTCTGCTAGTGGCGGATTCTTGGCTGTTCCCGGCTGCATCTCCCATTTAAAGGGAACGCCTTCATTTGTGGTGTTTTGATAGTATATACGTGATGATTGCCCGACGGATGATTCTCTTGCGAGTATCTTGCTGATAGAAAACTCTTCTCCTTTAAGAACAGAAAATGGGGTTTGGTTCTTTTGAAAATCTTGATTGTCCATTTTTTGGAATAACTTTCAGGGGTTGTTTGAAGAGCTTAATGAGAACTTATTATGAGGATTGAAAGATTCATGTTGGTCTACTTATAGATGATTAGATTGGATATCAAGCAATTGCATCAAATGGAACTGTATATCTTAAATTAATTCACAAAATTGAGAATGAATTACATGCATACGTAATCGTATTTTATATTGTATACCAAAACAAGTAATATTATGCTTGTAAAACATGAAAAGTTATCTTTGGATTTTGGCAAGTCTTTTGAAAGTTAATATTAGATACAATAGTCACCAATATTCATATATTGTACGTGTGGAATTCTGTTCCTATGATAAGAAATTAAAGGACATACACTATTAACCAACTCCACTTAAGTGGGTTAGCCAATGATACCTTCTAAATTCATTAGATGGGCCCCGGAGGTGAGTTTTTTCAAAGTCTCGGGTGTATTTTCCATGAAGGGGTTGGAGGTCCAGCAATTTGCTAGTTAAAATTGTCTCCAGCACGTCGGAATCGAAACTAACTTTTTTTTAAAAAGGACATACACTATACATGATGCATTATACAATTATTTATGCGTGTTTCAACAACTTATGTTGAAAATTCTGAGTTAATAGAGTTCCATTTCATTTGCCTATAAATTTGGCTCTAGGAGGTCTCAGGTCAATCCTGGACACGGATGTGTTTAATCACTAATTTAGGGTACCACCTTGTATATTAAGATGACTATATAAAATTTGCAATTAATTGTTATTTTCACTAATTATGAGATAATGTTTCTTGTTAAGAACACTTAAAAACACTGATTTAATAGGTTTATGTCTCTACATGTCATTTTAAAGAGCACATTTGTGGAGCTGGTGTCTTATAACCGAGCTTGTTGGAAGACATTATACAAATGCTTATAAAAGCAGAATCATCATTAACTTCATGGTACCTAAAATTAGTGGCTTGTATGTTGATGAAAAAGCAAACAATTTTTTACCTTCATTTTCAAGACTTTAGAGTAGATCATTGTTTTAATATGGATATCTAATATAGTATTCACTTTTATTGCATATATTTCTCCATTTAGAGCTAATTGATGACCATATCCGTAAGGCATGGACGGTTACACCTTTCCTTAGAAAGTACTGTTTAGTCATACTTTGACTTTCAAGGAGATATAGAGTCCATAGATTGAGTTGTTGACTTTTGGCAACCAGATGTTATAGGATTGTTATAAGACAAAGTGGTTGACCAATTCTGTAGTTAACATGAATCACATAAGTAAACTTGTGTTTTAAGACATATTCATAACATGCAGTGTATGTGCCGACTTCTGTACAGCTTTACTTCAATGATCAGCAAGTAGCGAAGATTTGGGTTCTTAAAGTAAAAGATATATTTCTACGACGATAAAATACATATACAGAAAGAATCGGCAAATCAATTAAAGAGCTTTGGAGAATGGAGATTCTCCATACGGTTAAGTCAAGACTAATCAATGTTCCTATTGGTGGAAGCACATATTTAAGACATTTCTAGAACTAGCTACTCAAGTAACTAAAAATGATGATCAAAGAGACTGATGACATGAATTGAGAAACATGGAAGTACTACTGCATGGCACATGCTAGCAAAATAAATGAAATCAAACCTCGGCTTGTGGAATGGTAACAGCAAGTTGCAAAGTCCTTTGTGTCAGCATCAATTGAATTTCATACACCATGAACATCAGTCAAAATCCGATCACTGGAAATTAATAAAGGGAGTGAAGTTGAGATGTATGTCATTACAAAATAGAGAGCACTTCCTATTTGTTCTATTGTTGTAAGGTTCGATTTGAAATTTTGGATTTGTTTAAATCAAATTACTTCAATTTGTAGAAATAAAGATCATGATCAAAACCAAATTTTTCACCAAACTGAGTAATCCTGAATGCTTACCGGGTAGGAAGTCTGACTTATTTAGGAATAAATGATTCAATTTGAATTATTATCTCAAACAGTAACAGAAATATATTTTAACAGCTAAATGAGAACATGCCAGATGGATCGAGAGTTGCCCAAAGTGTTTATAATGCATATAACCGCCTAAAACAATATATTTAAAAACTTAGATGATAGTTGTAATATTATAGTTTTTTCCGATAATACCTAACAACTTCTTTAAAATATTTAGCGAGACATTAGTATTTGCCTATTAGCACAACCCAGCCGAATGCCTTCTAACATGTTAAATTCATTACCCAATCTGTCCATTTTGCCACCTAACCAGGTCCTAACACATTGTTGTTACATGACAAATTGACAACGGAGTTCTGAATCAATCTCAAGAGATCCAACGTGAGAGGAGTCTTTTACAATTAGATATGTAATACCCATGTCATATACATGGTAAGAGAATATGCACACATACAACTGTTGTAACTTGTAAGTTCTAACCTCTTTTCTATTATAATTTTGCTATGTTCAAGCAGATACATCAATATGGTCTTATAAGGTAAGTTTAATTCAGTAACTATACATGTTTTATGGCTTATCGTATGTGAAAATGGTATGATTTAAAGTTAACTTGATCATTTAGCTAGCTATTAGTGTGCCATGTTAGCCAATCTGAATCTTGTCTGACGTGCCATCACATCAGCAAATGTAACCATACTGTTTTGTTTTATTTACTTTATTTCAGACTTCTTACCTAATCTGTGGCATGTAAGGATTTGTATATAGTATTTATAATACTTATTGATAGACAACGGTTTACTACTGCCTTTCAGTTAAGTGTTAAAAGGACTAATGAGACAACACTATGTTCCCATGAATAACATATTAAATAACTTACTGTATGACGTAAAATGGTCAGTTAAGGAAGAGGTCAAAGCAGGTGTTTATTAGCTCACTTTTTCCCTGTTTCCTATTAGCTCTTAACCAATTTGATCCATTAGATTATACAACATGACCCAAATCAACCCATTTAAGGATGAATGTAGCAAGATCACCACCCCTATTATTGATCAACACATAACTAGAAATCTAGAATAGTTACTTTATGTGTTTCATAGTTTTTCATAAATCACTAATTTAATCTGAAGCAAATCTAACGATTAATTTAATTTCAATCTGATGTGTATAATATGCTGAAATATTAATATCAGAAATAAATAGAAATAATAAGTCGAGGGGGTCTTATGTATATATTTGTGTGGTAGTTGGATTTGGAGGGAAAAAAGCAGCATGGTTGGATCAGTGGTAAACACCCTTGCCTCTGGAGACAGAGGTCATGGGTTCGATCCTCATCCCATGCAAAGGTTGGAGGGCCTTTTCTACCATTTAGGTAGAAACTGGAAGCAGCCTCTCTACTTAGGTAGAGGTAAGGTCTGCCTACATCTTAACCTCCCCCATACACCGTCGAGGTATTGGGGCTCAAAACCCGTGGAAGGCGGCACTGAGCAGTTACTTACTTACTTTTTTGGATTTGGAGGGAAAGGCGGTTATGACGGTGTGGTGTATATAAACCCAATTTAGTGATAACTAGTTTTTGTTCCCGGACGTTGCCCCGGGAGACAATTCGTAACGTCTACACATGTGGCAAAAATTATATAAAATGAAACTTTCGTAGCAAAAGTTAAAAAGTGAAAACTTATGTGGTAAAAAGTAAAGGAAATGAAACTTTGGTGGCTGGAGTTGGAAAATTTAAAATTGTAGTAAAAAGTTAATATTATGAAAATTTGTTGACAAGAAAAAAATCCAAAAGTTATGTGGTGAAAAGTAAGAAAAATGAAACTTTCGTGAAAGAAGTTACAAAATTGAAAGTTATGTGGCGAAAACTCAAAGTTATATGGTAAAAAGTAAAGAAAATAAAACATTGGGAAAAAGTATGAGAATGAAACTTTTGTGGCAAAAGTTGGAAAAATAAAAGTATAAAAAGTAAATAAAACAAAACTTTTGTGCGGAAAGTAGAAGAAACGAAAGTAATGTGGCAAAAACTAAAAGGGCCAAAACTTTAGTAAATTTATGTGATAAAAAGTAAAATGTGAGTCCAGGACCACAGTTAACAGCTCAACTTCTCTTTCTGTTACCCTTTCTACCTTTAAGAAACTTATTGTAGTTTAATCAGTTTAACTATGATGGTTGAGTTCTTAGAAGCAAAATATAGCATTTACCTCAGCAGCTGATGGCGTGATGGAATCCCTTTCAGAATTTAAATGGCCACTCAGCCTCCTGCATAATGTTCTGAACTATTTCAAACCTTTTCTATTTGGGATGTTCTTAAATATTGAAACTCAAAGAATGACTATTAACTTATTAGACCCATTTGACCCGTTTTCTTTTTAGTTAATTTGTTGGCTGAACCCCGGCATCCTAACATAACCCAATACGACTTATCATTAGTAAATGGGTCAAAAGTACCGAATTTAGAATACTTTCAGCAAAATAGTTCTACACATACCATTTATAGAATTCAAATATAATGGATGAAATAGGTGTATGCAGGTCGTCCCTACCCAAGCTAACCTCTCTGACACGGTACCACTTTGAGTTATTACCCAAAATTCAAATTTTCACCTCCAGTAAAGTTAATCAGTTGCAGAAAATTACCTTGGTTTCTCAGACTTCGCAAGGTGCTTAGACATGATAGATGCCTGCAAATGACGACCCCACACTTAGTTTGAGTGACATTTCAACAGAAGTAAAATTGGGACTCAAGGGAACTGACAATCTTGTAAAGAAAACACTTCAAACAGAAAAATGTCCCACGACATTCATATATAACATTACGGTTATAACATGGATGGGGTGCTTGTAACAGCACCTGAAAACACTTGTCCCGTTATACATACTCGATTTATAAAAGATCTTTATGAATGATAGCATCTCAAATTAATTATCATATTTAACACATCAATTGTTTATATACGAAGACAAAAAAAAAAGTATCTTTTAAGATCAACTCCTACTTATTTTTATAAATCTTATTAATTTCTGAGGAATAATATGACAACCCATCGGTACTTCTGAAATGAACTAGAGCTCTAGCAGAGTCTGTAATTACCATAAATAAAAGCAGCACATGTCTAAAGACTCAATAACTACGTGAAGATACAAATATCAGATTATCAAAAATATACACAACCTGAAAATTCTAAATACATCCTCAAAATTTGGGAGTCAACAAACTGCTTTTCATATTCAAACTAACCCTACCACCACTCGACATGACAGTGACATTTTTCACCTTCCAATAATCCCTACGGGGTTTTTTTCCTTTTACCCCCTTCTAGCTAAAACTACTTTGTTGACTGCACAATGCCTAAGCAGAGCAAGAATGAATGTATTTTTGTTTAGAAGCACAACTTATCGAACACTTAAACTAAAGGCATTCTTAGTTATTGAAACAAAAAATACTCACAGTGATTTTGAATGTTAATAAGCATAACTTTTACTCTTAGCAAGTCAAGTAGAAAACAGGCGATCACCGCCTAACAGAAAATTTACTAAGACAGGCATGTTGGAGGCTATATAAATAAACAGCTGAAATTAAAGTAGAGCGGGTATACGAGGATGAATCGTTTTAACCTACATCAGTTTGGATTATCCTAGAAAGTGAAACTTACAAACTGAAGAGATCTCTTTAAAGAATGCATACAATTAAAGTCATGTGTATATACTATACATGAGCATGCTTGGTTTTAGGTTCACATTAGTCAAGTTCGTGTAAAATGATTATTAGATCGTTCTCTCATAAATCAGAAAGAGCTTTTGGCAACGGAAAGATGTCTAGGGGATATAGATGAATGACACATTGAAAAGGTACTATAAATATTTATAGAATTCTACATTTAATCAACTGCATTTAAAATACCTGCTCTTGGATTATACTTCTTGCTTCAACAAGTTGAGCTTCTAACTCGAGCTCTCTCTCACTTGCTTCGGAAATTACTTCAGCTTCTTTTTGTGCATCTTGTAGCTGACCCATACGCTCCTTTACAGTGGAGCAGAAATGTTTAAAATATAAGTAGCTCTCAAATTTTGTAGTTGAATCAAATGTTTGTAACCACTAGAGGTGACCAATTTTCCCCATTTATAAGTAAGTGAAATGCATTAAGTTAGTTTGTATTTTATTGAAAACAGATCAAACAGGTTAGAGTTAGAGAAGTCTCCAAATGAGAAATGGGTCAAAAGTCACTTAACGTGTATGCAAAAGCTTATAATTTCTACATTTCACATTAAAAAAAATTTTGAAGCTTAATAATATCATATTCATAATCAAGTTTAGTACACTAAATATTTAGAGCATAAATGACCAAAACCCATTGACCTATTACCCTACCAACTGATTAGCCACCTCTACCAATCACCATCAAAAAGAAGACTAGGCAGCACATATAACATGAAACTACCTTTATTGAAGCCACCTTGTTTCGAAGAAATGCTGTTATTTGATCTCTACCCATATGAAATGGTAGATCAAAGACATCCTGATACCAATTAACTCTCGGTTCATGCTTTTTCTACAATGTAAGCTAAAAAAAAATATTGCGAGTCATCTATAGACAATAGCTTATACCGTCCTCCCACCCAATGGGGATTGTGAGGCTTCAACATTCCTTTCATGGTGGGGGGAAGGATTTTTGGACGAACCATTTGGAGCATTTAGAAAATCTCGCATATCCACCTATAAGCATTATATGTGGTAACAAATGGCGTAAGACAAAAAACAAATTTCTTATTATGTTATAAATGTGAATGTCATAGAAAAAAATATGTTGAAAATATTTTATGAAGATGAAGTAACATTCTACTGTAATTCAACAATAAAGGCCATTAGTTCTCCTTTATTTAGTTGCCAAGAACTCATGGTTAATGCAAGAACACTGCATCAACATTTTAGGCTGATTAATTTGGTAGGAGGTATTGCTCATAATATTATTTTTTTGGTAGTGGAAATTGTTGTTTTCTTGTTTAGCCGTTCATAAGTTCTCTAAAAAGGAAATAAATTATCACTCGAGTCAATAAAATATGCTAGCAGAACGGTCGACATTCAATAATGTCTAGATGCCTCATTTAGCTAGAATTCAGATTTTAGACCTCTGTTTTTGATGATTCTCACCCGGTTATTAATTGACCATATGTAATTGTGGGGTGTTTGGGGCCCCATGATATGTTTGCAATGCAGGAGATTTAAATACTTAATCCCTCTCTTGATGATTGTTAGTAACTTGAAACCATTTACATCATTCACTTCCTAAAATTCCTTTTTTCAATATATTGTGTTTATAACTTATAATCAACATCTATATAATGGCCAAACCAGACCCTTCATAATAATAATGTGAATGCATCTCTTTCAAAAGAGTTTTACCACAATAATGTTATGTTTGGGATGCCATCTAGAGTCTATGTTATCTTATTAAGTTCATCCCCTTCTACCGTGTTGAAGTGTGAGATGCCTCTACGTGTGATTGCCCGAGTACTCTGTTATTTATGGTTCTACCTAAAAAGATGGTTATTTTTGTTATGTATGTAACTGTCAACTAAATGCAAATGAATTCCATCCAAGTGCTAATAGATGCATTTTGCTGACATCCTTAGGTCTCGGAATGTGTATCATAGTAATGATCATACTTGTTTTCACTGATGTCACACCTTTTGAAATTCAGTTATTACTTTCCTGCTCCCAGCTAGTAACTCACCTAATGACCTAATTCTAAACTTAAATATATATTTTCTACAATATCCCAAGTTGCCAGCCTGAGTGCATCGAACAACGATTTCATCATCATCATCATCATCAAGTATATCATAAGAGAAGGCACCACTAATGTAACTCCTGAGGAGCTAGAAAAACAGTCGTAAAGCATCAAACTGCTCTCATATTCCTATTGCTCATTTAATGTAAATAACAAATGGGTCAGTAAGCCGATTGATAATCGACCCTTCTTTACTTTTTAACACAATTGTAACCTTTTTTTTTTAACAGGAATTCTCCCAATATCTTAGTCATAGATACTTGCCATGTTTCTATGAATATTGTTGTGGCACTAGCTGATCTAGCATGCTAAGATGCAATGCATGAGGCCTTATATCACAGCAAGAGTATGAATCAGTTGATGTTTCCAATTAGAAAAGATAACAAACATATTTACACTCTCAAACTAATGCTAGACAGGACACCAGAAATATATATTGACAAAACCTCTGCATGGATCTCACATAGCTTATATAGCATCCTACATTCGTACACATACTGAATGCATATAGGCCAACTAGGAATGAGGAATGTTCGAATACCGGGTTATAAGAGTAATAAAGTCATTGTTCATTTATTCAACTAGATTGTCATTATGTTGTGATATCATCACATGGACCACACATAATGATATTTTCTCACTTTGAATATGAAATACTCCATATACCTACGAAAAATAACAACTAATTATTTCATCTACAAAAAATGAACATAATGTATTAGTGTTTTCTACTTCCTCTCTCCCTCTCTTTTCTCTCACTTGCATTGCTTTCCTTCTTTTGGGTTAAGCTTCATTAGTAAATTGATATGAACCTTGATGGGCCGGGCCTTTGGGGGCAGGTTTATAAACGACAGAAGAAGAAAAAGAAACAGAGTCAGGAAGTCCAGGGGTGTTAAGTGTTTTATTTTATTAATTATGTCATTACGTGTTCACCAAGTTAGGTTAATTGGGACAGCTTGGTTAAATAAGGCCTGCGTGCCATTACTTTTATTTTTATGAGTTGATTATTATTGTTCTGTGGAACTTGGTGAGTTACTGGATCTCGAATTCCAGCCTTTTAATTGAACAGCCGACTTATATCGGCTATTGATTGTGTTATCTCTTTGTGTTCTGATTTTCTTGCTAGAATTCAGGTTAAATACCTATCAATTGGTATCAGAGCCTTTGCTCTTGCGACGGGTGGGGAAAGATGACTCGTAAGGTTAACGAGGTAGATGCTAACTTTCTGAATTTTAAGCGGGAATCGGAGGAAAGGGCAACAGCTGTTGAGAGTAGATTGGATCAGTTGAGGCGTGGACAGGAGGAGATGGCAGCGGATTTCAAAGCTACCTTGGAGGAAACTACTAACAAAATTCTAGATTTGGTTACAGCTAAGTTCCAGGAACAATTTAAACCCCCGGTTTCTTCGGGAGCGATTCCATAGACCACCATGCCAGAACCAAGTGTTACGGTTTCAAAGTCTCAAGAAGCTGAGGTAATTAATTCAGATCTCGAGTACAAAGGATGGTCGGAGGGTCGTCCGGTCAGTCCTATTGGGAAATCCGAGTTGCGGTTTGGGAACTTTGAGGCGGGAAACGCTTCTGGTTTGTTTCCAGCACCAAATAATGCGTTGAACAGCAAGAGATCGGGGTTGTTTCATGACCAGATCTTCAAGCATGGAAGCAATCAGTTTGGGGATAAGTTGAAGATGCCGATGTTTGATGGGGGGGACGTGTATGGTTAGGTATACAAGATGGAACGTTTCTTTGATGTGCAGGGGTTTGTGCAACCTAGAGAGAGATTGGGAGCCGCGGTTTTGTGTTTAGAGGGAGACACGTTGTCATGGTTCAGGTGGCGGGAAAAGCGTGAGCCGTTTGGTCATTGGGATACGTTGAGAGCTTGTGTATTGGAGCGTTTTCAACCATCGCAAGCGGGTGATTTATATGAACAGTTTGCAGCTGTTAAACAGGAGGGATCAGCCAGGCAGCAGTTCGTTAGTTTGTTTGAAAAGTAATGGCACGCAGGCCTTATTTAACCAAGCTGTCCTAATTAACCTAACTTGGTGAACACGTAATGACATAATTAATAAAATAAAACACTTAACACCCCTGGACTTCCTGACTCTGTTTCTTTTTCTTCTTCTGTCGTTTATAAACCTGCCCCAAAGGCCCGGCCCATCAAGGTTCATATCATAAATTTATTCCAAATTCTAAACGCATTGTATCTATAAAAGCTAGGGAATCAAATAAAGAAAGATATGTTTAAGCTCGCAAAAGAAGCTCATTCATACTAAGTTATAGCATATAAAAGTAAGATATAGGTCCCACCAAAAGAACTATAACCTCACTGCAATATTTACATACCTGCATTGATCGTAACAATGCCCTTAGATCAGAATTTTCAGTGACCAGTTCTTGATTCTTTGCCTCATATGCATCAACCTATAATAGTATTTGAAAATATGAAATATATATAACTCGAAGGCTCGAAGCAAAAGAAGAAAAATGTTTCATGTAACATACAATCTTTTTATAGAAATCATTGTCAGCCTTCTTCCCATTCCATGTCCCACGCTGCCGCCCTTCTTTCTGTGGTGGTGCATAAAAACTTAAAGTTACAAATTTCAAATCTCAAACTCATACATATGCAAGTATATTAGAAGATTGACCGTTTACCTGAAGTAAATTCATAATCTCCATGCCAGATCTAGATTCCTTCTTTTTCTCCATCATCACTTGATTTAGTCGCTCCTGCAAAGATAGAAAGATACTCCTAGATTTATTAACAGTTCTCTTGCTCAGTACACAACCATATCGGAAGCAACAATCTGTGAAATACAAGATGAAAATTGAAAAAATTCACATCCGTAAAGAGAGAAGTCGAAAACTCATACCTGCAACTTAATGTACTCTTTTTCTTTTTTCTTCATCTCGTGTATCTGTTGAGTTCGGACTTGCTTTTGCAAAATGACAGGTTGAAGATAGTGATATATCCGCAAAGGCAAGTTAACAGAAACAGATAGAGCAAAAAATAAAAGGGGATGTGCATAAAACCTTACCTGGTTTCCAATGACCATCTTTTGGAATTCATCTCTTTCCTGCTGCAATTTCTCAATTTGAGTCTTAAGGCCTGCTTTCGCTTTAGCTTCCTGGAAATAAGAAGCAGTGAGCACCCGACTAGAAAATACAATCTATGCATGTATACATACACATGTATATGTTCATATCATATATAGACAAACCCACACATTACCGTCCGCGTAATGGTTGCTATTTCTCTATCTTTAGCAGACAACTGTGACTCCAACCTCTCTACTTTATACTCTAGTCTTGTTATGTCCGACGAGAGTCTACAAGAGAACCCAAAACTTGTCACTTTGGACTAAAAACTTCAAAGCATAAACAAAATTAAACAGCCAGTTTCAACAGAAGCTAAACCTAATCTTAGTTTCATATTAAATCATCTGTAGCTTTCTATTTACAATTCCATACAACGTGTGTCGTCCACATACTTCTTTCCATGGTAATTTATTATATCCATTTAATAGTTTTTGGCATGTTGCAACTGATACCTCTATGGTCATAACTTCAAGTCCATAAAATATATTAAATCCAGAGCATCCAAAAAGGACATACAAGCTGCTTTCATATCATTGTTCAAAATCTTACTACATGTAGAGCGTGCTGTGCACATGCATATGAACCAAGCTACTCACACCATCATGCCGGCACTTCTGTGATATGCTTAATCGCAAGAACCCAGTTAACCAATAGGAAGGCCAGGGGCACACAGATCTTTTTAACCGAAAGAGAGGCTGAACCAAGGAAGCAACCATACTGACTGAAGCCAGAAGAAGCGCGGGGAATGACTATCAGACAGAACGGAGAGAGGGAAGGGAGCTGTTATTATGTTTTACGTAGAGCTTGACATTATTAAGCGTAAGTTAGTTCAATAGATTTCATATGCCCCGTTCGCCGTATGATATGTTTATATGAAATCAATTAAATAAAACCAAAAGCATCAATACTTTTATTGAATTTTCATGTAAAGTCAATAACGGCTCTAGTTTCTTTAAATAGTAAACACTAGCATGGTACCCATGAAATGGGGTTACAGTAAATCTGTTTCATGGTTCCCGGAGGTTAGTGGCCATCGGTCGTCAATTGTTGCTGGTGGTGGTGTAAGATAATGGTAGAGATAGCGACATATCACATCCTTATTAGGCGTGAAGGTAATATGATGTGGCCCCATCCTATTGGAGCTCCACAATCTTAAAATGGGAGTGCGGTAATGCTTAACATAATAGCATATACTCGTAGTAATAGTACATAACAACGATAGTAAATACAAGTTTTTTTATCAACCTTAAATTCGGCATATTACAGATTCACTTCCTAACTCAGAAACTCAACCCCAATTTGGCAAAGGAAATACTCACCGCTGCCTTTGATCATTAGCAGATTCACGAAACTCGATATCACGCTGCCTCTGCTGCAACAACGAGTACATACAATTGCAAGTCCTTGCAATCGAAACCTAAACAAAACAATTCATAATTACATATACAAACCAACAAAATCACATATAAATAAATATACAAATAAAATGTGTATAAAAAATAACCGGATCAGTAGCAAAGAGATCCAGAGAAGCCGGAAATCCGAAAGTGACTAATGTTTGATTTAGATATTTTGTACAATGATCTAAATTATCCACATTTGCAAATGCATATTCCTCACTGCACCCAAAATATACATACATACATACATAATTACATACATACATATATAGGTTTTAGGTAAAATAAAACAAGTATTAAAGTAAAACAAATAAAACAATAGGTTTCCCTTTAATGAAAATCACTGTGCATCATGAAAATCATCGCACATCAATTGCTTCGTGAATCTTCGTGCATCAAATTAACCATGATCTAAGGGTCAAGATCTTGTCTTATTTGTTTTACTTTAATACATGCTTTACAATACCCAACCCCTATATATATATATATGTGTGTGTGTGTGTGTGTGTGTGTGTGGAATGAAAATGAAACCCTAACTGATAAATAGAAATTCAGAATAATATTAGAAAATGTATAAAATTTGGAAGGAAATTACCTGGCGCCAAAGCTGGACTGTGACAGATCGAGAAAATAAAGAAAATTAGAAAATGAATAAATAAATGAAAATGTATAGATAATAGATAATAAAACTTGAAGAAATATTAAAAAAGATGAAATGTGTGTATACGCTGAGATCGAAATTTGAAGTGTCAGTTGAAGTCATTTTGTGTTAGTAATTGTGTAAAGATATGTATGTACTTAGGGCATTTGGTTTGACGGTGCCGGAATGTAGAGGCGGATGACGGTGACGGTGACGGTGGTGGTGGTGGTGGTGGTGGTAGTGGTGGTCACCGGTTAGAGTGTGATCATGATGATGAGATGAATATAAAATAGATCAGAGTAGTGACGCTTTTTGAGGTGATAAATCATACGAGTAATTAATAGAGTAGTAGTTTTTAAACGGTTTTCTCCAAGTTTGAATTTTTACATAATTAGTAATATGGGCGAGTACGGTTCGGTTTGGTTCGGTTTTTGACTAAAACTGAAATCGAACCGTTATAATTCGGTTTTTGAAAACTAAAACCATTGAGTTTCGGTTTTTTCAGTTTGGGTCTATTTTGGTTCAATTTTTCGGTTTTAGTCGGTTTTTAACCACTTGTGGTTTGAATCAAATTGAGCTTCAAAAGTTTATAAGTTTATACCCTATAATTATACCTTAATTAATTTTAATAAAATTTCAAAACAATATTAGCAACAATAACACTACAACAATGACAACAAATCCATAAAAGTAAGTTGTACAAACTTCAAACAAATTTTATACATAACTATTTATATCTTTTACGCGTTATTTAATTATACAATTATTAAAACAAACTAATTTTGTTGTGTATTTTCACTTAAAACATATAAATGATATTATTATATACACCTAAAAATATAAATATAATAACATATTTATCAAAAATTAATAATAAAATGATATAAATATAAAATAAAGTAAAAATATATATTTTTGGCTCGGTTCAATTTTCATTAGAAACCAAAACCGAACCACAACTTTCGATTTTTAGAAAACCAAAACCAATGGTTTTTGGTTTTTTCAGTTCGGTTTTTGCTATAGTAATGAATAGTAATTACTAACTCGAGTAGTAATGAGTAGTAATTACTGTAGTTAGTTATTTTATCATTTGAAATTTTTTATTATTGTAGTGAGTTATTGTATCATTTGAAATTTTCTATTATTTTATCATTTGAAATTTTTTATTATTATTTTACAAAAAACGTATGTTAAATGCAATACTTTTGATTATTATTATTATTATTATTATTGTTGTTGTTGTTGTTGTTGTTGTTGTTGTTGTTGTTGTTGTTGTTGTTGTTGTTGTTGTCACCGATGAGCGTTTTAAAATTAATATGATTCATTAGATTAACCTATTGCCTCATCATGAACGTTTACACTCTTCCTTAGTTCCTTTTAACAAGGACTCTGTCTACAAGTTTGTTGCCTTATTATAAAATACGTGTACTTAAACTATACCCTTTTGAAATATGCCAACTTAACTCTCCCATTTAAAAAATGATAGTTAGTTAGCAAACTAAAATACGTGTGACTATTATCCCTTGTCTAATTGCCTCCACATCTGTAACAAAGTTGGCATTTTCACTCTACATTTTGATTATAACAAACTAATGAGAAATTTATGACATTTTAAAATTCGATTTCATACATTTTCGTCCAACAATTACACAAGCTGGTGTGTATGTAAACACACACACATGTCTAGCCTTTATACTACAACTTTACTAATCAAATCATAAGTTTTTCAAATCACTAGAATATACATGTCCAAACACAATGCCTCCAACACAACAAAACAAATGTTACCTTGTCATCCAACGATTTCAAAAAACAAAAACGCCAGGATAACTTGAAAAATAGGAAGTGGGAAGAAGTGATTGTGCTTAGCAGATTCGGAAGATGGAGAAGTTGACGATTTGCCTTACGATGGTGATGATGATCATGATGACCACATTTTTGAATTGAATTACGATGGTGATGATGATGATTTTCCTTTGTTAGATAACTTCGTGGTCTTGGATGATGTTCCTCCTATCGAAATTAATCTTAACCATGTAAGTAACATATCTACTATATTAACTCCCAACTTTTATTCAATGTATTTTTTAAAAAATAATGATGTTATATATAGGAGAATTTGCAAGGTGGTGATGAACTTGATATGTTCACTGACTTTGTTCTATTGGATGAAATTAACCCAACAAAGGTCATGATAATTTGCTAATAACATGTCCACATTGTATACGAGTGCTTTTCATTTGTATTTTTTTAATTCTCTTTTTTATTTGCTATATAACAGATTTATGACGTCGACGATGAGATCCCAATTTATCCAATAAAACGAGGCAAGAAGGATCAAGTCATTGTCAAAAGTAGAAACCGCATGAACCGTGTTATCGTCGAAGATGACGAAGATGATGAAGTTGATGACTAGATGTTTAGATGTCATTTATATCACCTTTCTTGAATAAGTTATTGGTTTAGTTGTTTCACTAGCTATGTTTTCTATTTTATTTTTGGTTGGTTTTTTATTTTGAATTATTCCATGTAAAGTTGACTGCTTGTCATATTTAAAGATTAAATAAACTTTTTCTTTCATTGGTGTTATATTGTGGTATATTGGAACATCATCCATGTGATATTGTACATATGAATACGTTGAGCTGCTGATGTTTATTCTGACATTATTTAAGGAACACGATATTAAATAAGACGTTACTTTAATAGCTTATAAATATTAACTCATACAACTTTATGAATTGCCCAGTTAAAATAACATAAACGAGTTATAAATACAAATACTAGATACCACATAAGCCTTACACATATAGCACATTAATCACACATAAACCAACTAAGGCATATAAACTTGACGAAACTTAATGTTGACTAACGATCAAGTCAATAAGTCAATCTTGAAAAGTTTAGGATGTTACAGGTACCTTATCATATCTAATAACTGATGAGCGTCCATTTTGTGATAAAAACCCCTAAGGAAAGGCTTCATTTCTGTGCTTAAATGAGTTATTATTCCGGAACTATTGGGACTTAATGAATGATGTGTTTATGCAGGTTCACGGAAGATGCGAGAGAGGGTAAATGACATCAAGTGACTCAAGAAGGAAGCCTATGAAGTTACAAGACACAAGGAAGTGATTCGGGAGCCAAACGAAGACGCAAGAACAAAAACAGCAGCCACCAGCGCCGCTGGCTACCATGCCAGCGCCGCTGGCCAACCACGAGCACCGCTCCCTAGTCACCCAGCACCGCTGGCCCAGAAAAGCCCAGGTTCAGCGGCGTTGGTCAGCCCAGATTAGAAACCGACTTTTCACACTATTTAAGTCGAACTAACCCTCAAAACCCTAAGAGAGAACCGATTCAGCAGCCCTAGCTGCCCAGCAACAACCCTAGATCGACTTTGCATATTCCAAGGAGGTTTTTGAGCTTATAACACCTTCCGATCTTCATTCTTGGTCTAGATCTTTCTTCTTTATTTACTTTATATTTTCAAACAATGTATTTCATCTTTTCAGACTTTGTTGTTCCTTTAATAATGGTAGGCTAGTAGGCTGAATACTTGTTTTGATCGATGTGATCATGTAGACGCTTATTGTTTTACTGTGTTTGTTTGGATTCTGTTGGAATGTGTTTTACTGTTTATCGTAAATCCATGTTTATTAGTAATTCATGTTGCTATTGGTTTTATATATGAACATATTAGTTTAATTCTGATGGTTGTCTATGATCATACACTAGGACTAATATGCTAGGACAGAAAACGACTAGTCGGTCTTTAACTAGAAGTAAAAAGTGATTCACTTGTAACCGAGGGATCCAGAACCATAGTAACTAGGATGAATTGAACATGAAGCTTAACAATGTCAAACGCGATCCTTTAACTTATAACCGAGCACTGTGGTCACCAGAGGGAATTATATATGGTCATGGCTTAAGAGCTGGGTAACTAAAAGATGAATTAGTAACACAAACTTTAGGTCATTAATGCTTAAAACAACAAATCTAGCGAGAATTTGTTTTAAAGGGTAGTGTGAGTCTAGCGACAACACTACTAATTAGGCAAAGTGAATCTAACGAGAATTTGAACCATGATGAAGTTTCCAACAAACTAGCAAACCAGTAGGATAATATTTGGTCGCACCATGAGATCGGAGATGCCAAACAAGTATTTTAATTTAATTATTGTTATTTGCTTTTTCCAAATATTTTCAGATTAGCCTCTCGCTGAAAAGCGGTTGCGGCTAGATTTTTATTTTACTGTTAAAAGTAGTAGTTTAATAGGAGTTAGTGACAAACCCCCAAACAAACTAGAATCACACATACTACTAGATTAGGTAATGCAACGCGTCCCTACGAATGATCTTGTAACTTACCACTAGGCTATACTACACTGACCGGGTTCTCTGCTCGTTAAGTGTGTTTAGGATAGATATTTACTTGTACAACATAAATTTAAAAGACAAAAAATAAACACGCATCAATAACATATTTTATCTCCATATGTTTTCAAAAACAAAGTCAATTTAAAAAAAAAAAAAACAACCACAGGGATATGAAGCTAAATATTTCAAAGCTGGGAAACCTGCTATGAGTTACGATGATAATGTGATTCGTTCAAAAATGGATACCAATATCGTGATTGTATTGACTTGCTGCAAAGTTCGAGAATATCTTCGTATGAGTAATTAATATATCTATGTATTTTTTTAAAGCATTTCAATTAATCATGCCTATAACATGACCTTATTTTTTAACTTCTAAGGTGCACTGCAATTTAGTACCACAGTAGCAACACAGCTTTATTTGAACCTTCCGATTCTCGAAGCCGGCAAATATAGGGAAAAGTTATATAGTGTATCTTTTTTTAGTAGATAAACACGATCAATTTCTAACCATTGTTACTCACAACTATTTTCTGTATGTTATTACAGATCAATTCAACATGTTATCTTTAAATCTGTCGAGACTAAAGCTGAGGACTTAGTGCTGACAAGTATTCGAGATGTTTACACCTATTTAGCTAACGCTGTTAGTGAGGTAATTAGTATTTTTGCAATACCAATTGATGATGTACTAATTCATTATACATATAATGTACTCATTCATGTTATTGGTTTAGACCTTTCTTACCTGGGAACAAAGTTTGTTATTCAATGGTCATCGGATTCGACTTACATAACGACCGGAAGTTTATACAATGCACAAAATGTTAAAAGAAAGTGGAATTAAAAGGAGTACATTATCACTACGAAAAGTGTCAACAGGATGTTATGAACCCACGTCAAACGTTAGTTACTATTATTGTATTAAAATTTTCTTTAGTCTACTCCGTATTAGTGATGTTAAATATAGTTACAAGTTGGTGATAGAAGTAATGGACAAGATGGAGCAAATGCAGTGTGTTCTTTTTAACATCGCCACCGAAATGATTTTAGGATGCACTGTTGAAGAGTTGATTATGATGACTAAGAATGAGGTTAGTTAATTGATACATTTTCCATTAAATTAACAACAAACAAAACTGATGGGAACAACAGTTGTCTTAGGGTTGAAAGTTAATGGTTATAATTTGGTACCTAATTTTTCACGTAGGTATACAGTAACTAAATACTACGATTATCATCCCGATTCCCTAAAGAACTACAATGGTGTGACTGAATATGTAGGTGATGTGTATTTTCTAGTCTTAAATTTATAAACACGAAATACCTAGTTACTGTCTATTACACACTTGCGGGCAGTGGACCCGTTCGTATGCAATATAGTTGACTTGGTAAACCGAGGTCGAACACAAAGACTTATTAAGCAATTGTTAACAATAAAATGATTCAAATTAAAAGGGGGGTTTTGTGGCCGAATTGCCACGTTGCAAAATTAAACTATAATAAAATAATTAAATCCGGTGTAACCGGGTCAGGGATCGTCCTCAAACGATAGTAAAAATGATTGTATGACAATAATAATATAAAGGACACCTACTTGGATCAGCGCACATGCCAATCATCGGGTCTAAACATTACTTGCATTTGTTGAACGACTCAAAAGATAGACAAGACGAACTTCCATTATACTTGACACTTTAATTGCTCTAAATATAGTTATCACTTCCGCGTTTAATTTCTATTCAAAACAATTAAGCATTAAGAACCTGAGTTGATTTTTACGATTTAACCTTTAAAAGCTTTCTTCCGAACTGCTTACTCACCTAATTAGATTCCTCTATCATAAGTGTTTTCACATTCAAAGTGAATTTAATTGTTTAAAATCTTTATCGTTAGTTTCTTCCGAACTCCAACGACTTTAGGTTAATTAAAGACCGATCAACCTTTTCATAAACCAACTGACAATGACATAGATTTTTTCCAAACTTCTAATTACAATTATAAATCAATATATATAAAAGATAAAAACAATATTTAAACTCAAATAAACATGGATCTTCTATTAAACATAAAAAACTTGTTCAACGATTGCAAGTAACATAAAATTGACCCTATGACATATTCACTACCCAAGCGGGCGTTGAAGAATTTAGCTACTCATAATGAAAAGATAAAAAAAAACAATGATATATGAAAACATATTGTACCAATTGTTGATTTTATTTGAGAATGATAAACAATGGCTAAATTAATCTCCAATCGTGCTAGCAATCTTCCAAGATGATTTGCAGATGAAAAACCCTTATATATATGCTAAAAATCGGCTGGAGAGGCAAAGGTAGGGTTTTGGGATGATTAAGCATGGTATTTATAGGTTTCCAAAAATTAATGTTAGTTCCTTAGCCACCGGATCAACGAGATTAAGTGACTAATATATAAGCGCGGAAATTCTTATATACTAGCAATCAACACAATATATGAACACGAACACAAATATGAATAAATCGGAACCGTATATTACTTCAGTAAATGCAATTACAAGTAACACACCAGGTTCGAAGTGTGAAAATATGAAAACACAACGTCTGGAAGATTAAACCTTAAACATAAGGTTTAATCTCTATTTATACTAAAACTTACAGACTTAAACAGACCTCGAACTTCACGGACCCAAGCCCAATCTCGACCTGGAGCTCGACCTGGTCAAAGGTTGAGGTTGACCTGGTCAATGGTCGAGTTTGACTGGTCAAAGGTCGAGGTTGACTGGTCAAAGGTTGAGGTTGACTTTATTATACGCGAAAACTTAACGTTTATTACAAGTACATATTCAATAGACTCAAGACAAACTTCTATAATGATGTTGTTACCCGGAAATGCACCAACAGACTCCCCCTTGACATCAGCATTTAGAAGTTTTCATTGATCTTCAAAGTCTTCACTTGTAATGCATGGAAATAGTAACAGAAATGCCCAATCAAGCACTCCTTGACTATTGCTATCACTTATGACAATCATTAGTTAAAAAATCTGCAATCAACAAATTTTCGTTAACTAATAATATTATGTCTTCTTTTGGTAAGACTTGATCTTTATGCGCTGCACACTGATCTTCAAACTGCAAAATCTCTGTATCCTAATGACAATTAACAAATCCAATACTCAGATTGTAATTCTCCCCCTGAACAATAACATCCAAATTAAGCTCCAAGCAATATTATCACGCCAAACATCATCACTTCAAAGTAATACAGACATCATTGCCTCCTCATGCAATTCGGATATCATCACTCCAAATATTATGCAAAATAACATCGCTCAATCTATTTTGATCTTCAAGCTTAACCGACATATGTTAAAGAAGTTGAATCTCCAACAATCAGAATCGAATTTAATCAGCTCTTACAATGATAAGAAATTCTGTAACTTGAATTTTAGATATGCAGCACTCACAAGATCCATGTCTTCAACCAATAGTGTCTGACTTTGTCTTGTATCTTCATGAATCCACCAATCACCTAAAGTTTTTCATATCAAATCTCTTCTCAAGGTAAGCATCTCCAAAATACATAGAGAACCACTTAATCTGTAACCTCTTCACTAGTCACTGGATTAATCATCTCTACATCATTGGCATTAAATAAAGGTTTGATTTTCAATTACTCGGCTACAAATGATTAACTTTATCACAAAAGCTTTTCGACAAAATCCCAAACACATGTTAAGCAAAGATCATAAACAGTTTACTCGGATTTTCAATCACGGTCTTCAATCTTCATCTGATTCATTTGAATCACCTAATCTTAAATCATGCGCCTTTGATCCAAAAACTAGGTCGGATACATGTCACACAGATTCAAAACCAAAAAGATACCATGATTAAACCATGTCGAAACACCATGATCTTCATTGCTACGAACATCCAAGAATTTTGCATAGAAAACATGGAAGCTTTAAATTTTTATCCCCCCCTTTTCTCTACAAAATTCTTAAAACAGCCTATATGTTTGATTTTGGTTACAACAAATCTCCCAATCTCATCTTCATCCCACGGTTGTTCACATATGCAATCCAGAGATAACACAGTAGCTCATTGCCAAAACAACATCATGACACAATTGTTCACATATACAATCAAGAGATAACCAAGTAGCTCCTTGGCCGGGTCTTGAATTCCTTCTAAGATTTCTCAGAATCTTCTATAAAGGATAGAACTCTAGCCACCATTGATTCGAGTTGTCTAAATTTAGAACCTAAAGTTGATCAAGTTTTCAAGTCTATTGCTTTATTACAGAATTCGAACCAAAACTCAAAGAGTTTACAAGTTCAATATTCCAACAAGCTTAGACCAAAACTAAATCAAGATTACAAGTTCTTGACAATTCGAAAAGTGAGTAAATAGAATCCAAAGTTGATCAAGTTTACAAGTCCAAAACTGTCGATTAACAAATATCGAACCTAAACTCAAAAGAGTTTACAAGTTCAATATTCAGACAAGTTTAGAACCTAAACATAATCAAGATTGCAAATTCTAAAACACGTACTTTACTCGAACAAAAGATACGTATCCATATAGTGCACGAACCTTCGAACACAAAATACCAGAAGGTTGGTCGAGCTAGTAGGAGGTCGAGGTCGAGCTTGAGGTCGAGCTCTACCTGGTCAAGGTGAAGTGATGTTCCCATAACCATTGGAAAGTAGACTCATTTACAAATTCGTGGCCGCTTGAATCGTCAAAAACGGAGTTACGGTTTGAAAGTTATGGTCAAAACAAAATCAGGTCCAGTTTGATTAGTATTGGTCGCGCTTGAGGTCGAGCTTGAGGTGAGGTCGAGCTAGGAGGTCGAGTCTTCTGGAAGGAGCGTGGTCAATCTAGGAGAATGGTGGTCGAGCTAGGAGGTCGAGCTCGAGCTAGGAGGGTGGTCGAGCTCGAGCTAGAAAAAAGGTCGAGGTCGAGGTCGAGGTTAAGTGCGTATGAAGCTTATTTTCACCAAAAAAAACTTTGAGGAAAGGTCGAGGTCGAGGTTAAGTGAGGTCGAGGTTAAGTGAGGTCGAGGTCGACCTTGGAGTGAGGTCGAGCTCGACCTTGGAACGTGTTCGAGGTCGAGTTTGGCTTGTTCTTGAGCGAATGGACGTATCAAGCTTGTTTTCACCAAAAAACTTTGAAGAATTGAAATGAACCACCTTTATTGTTGTTGATACCTTAATTCCGAACCAAAAGAATAACTCCGTTGGCTCTGATACCACTTGTTAGTCCCTTAGCCACCGGATCAACGAGATTAAGTGACTAATATATAAGCGCGGAAATTCTTATATACTAGCAATCAACACAATATATGAACACGAACACAAATATGAATAAATCGGAACCGTATATTACTTCAGTAAATGCAATTACAAGTAACACACCAGGTTCGAAGTGTGAAAATATGAAAACAAAACGTCTGGAAGATTAAACCTTAAACATAAGGTTTAATCTTTATTTATACTAAAACTTACAGACTTAAACAGACCTCGAACTTCACGGACCCAAGCCCAATCTCGACCTGGAGCTCGACCTGATCAAAGGTCGAGGTTGACCTGGTCAAAGGTTGAGGTTGACCTGGTCAATGGTCGAGTTTGACTGGTCAAAGGTCGAGGTTGACTGGTCAAAGGTCGAGGTTGACTTTATTATACGCGAAAACTTAACGTTTATTACAAGTACATATTCAATAGACTCAAGACAAACTTCTATAATGATGTTGTCACCCAGAAATGAACCAACAGCAATCATCCGTAAGCACTTATTTTACTTCAAGAATGTTGTTTTCTTCAGAAATACGCTCAAGTACCTGTTATTAACCTGAAACACTAACAAATACCATAAATGCACCAAATGTATACTAAAACGACTCATAAAACATACTAAATCAACCATATTGGCTATGGGAAATGGGCATAAAATACGACATATAAGTAGGCCAAACGATGGTGCCAACATTTGGTAATCTTCACTCTCATGTTAACTATTGCGATTCTAACGAGAATGAGTTGCCAAAAAGTGTAACTAAAGATGAGGTATCATGATGGACGAAATTCAATGGGGAAGAGGGTGTCTATCAACTACTTGTGCAATTGCATCAACAATTACTTGTGAAAATGTGAAGGATGAGGAAGTGAAAGATGAAGATATGAAGGACGGATTTGATATGGAAGGCGTGAAAGATGTTACTGAAAAAGAATGAAGATACTTTACAATTCGCCGCATAAACATGGATTTTCAAAAGTGTTCGTATTATTGGTTTGAACACATCATTTGAGGTTTCAACTTATGTTTGGATCCTATATTTTTTTTTATGACTTTGTCACTTTTGTTCCTTGACTTTTATGGAATTATCTCGTGTTTTGTTTTTCTGCTTGGTCTTTTTTTTGTGTGACATATAGATTTACTTTAATAATCGTTACCCGAGCTACGCACAGGTATTGTATTAATTAATTTTACTAGCCATGTATTCGCACGATACGTTAGTGTGGCGGTGGTAGTAGCGGTGATGGAGATGACGGTGGTAGTGCCGATGGTGGCGTGATTAATAATGTAATGTAAAAGTAATTGATGTAAAGAGGTTATTGTATTTATTTTAATGTTTGAGTATATGTATGTTATAAATAATTTTATTAAAAGTATTATTTGTATATTAGGTAGTGATATTAAATTAATAAATAAGACCTCTCGTTATCGAGTCGCGACACGAAATTTCAAGTGAAATTCACCTTTAAAAAAAAATAAAAAATGAGAGAGGTCGTTTGGGTTTTTTAAGTTTTTTTTTTTTTTGAGAAATTTAGAGGGAGTAAATGATTTATAAGGTAGTATAGAAATATAGATTATGTTTTATAACATAAAACAATAACTCCTGCCTTGAATTTTACAAGATACCCACCATAAATCCTTCATACATGAGAGCAACAACACCCATGATGGATACAATTGTAGCATTTATGCTAAGCCCATCAATTAATTTTTGTTTAACTAAGATATCCAAAAGCCTTTGCGAGCCGACTAATTCTAACGGAGACCTTCTGCTTTGCGAATAGTTCAGAGTCGTCGCAGCTGAACTCTAGGGCCACCAACGTATAACTTTTTGCTTCTAAAATTTAATTTTGAAATTTTCAAGCATTTTAATCTGTAACAGCCATTTACAACATAAGTGCTTTACATTCAAAAGTATCGAAGAGGTGAGTGTATTTTATTAAATTTGGCTTATTTATATCGTATTTTAACAATAATTTGTTTAAGTTTATCAACGGGTTTAATTTGTTGAGTGAATAAATACCAAATTGTTTTTATATCGATAGACATTGGTGGGTCTTATAGGGTTCAATATTCTAAATATGTAAATGCATATAGTAACTAATTTTGAACTTGGTCTCTCCATGATGAATTTCACTCTTATCTTCCCAGCTAAACTCTTATCTTCCCAGCTAAACTAGTATTACATCACCTCTTTCTCTTAAGAAATTTTTAAGACACACTCCTGCCAATATTATTCTTTGTCCTCTTCCTCACATATCTATATTATGTAATAAAAAACAGCTCTTGTTGAAAGTTACATGGGACAATTATCTAAGATATTTTTAATGATTAAATTATATTATCATTCTTTTATCTTTTAAAATATCTCCATTAACCATTTACATCAATTACTTTTACATCAATTATCTACACCACTCGACGCGCCTACACCACCAACAGTCGTCCCCCCACCACACCGTCACCGTCATGACTACCGATGCATTATGCGGGTACCGTGCTAGTTTAATTATCAAATAAAACACTTTTGTTTTTTTTGAAAATCTAATGTACTCTTCGTTTCCTTTTCGTTCCTTATCCTACTCCGTCTACCTCACGACGAGCTTTGCCAAGAATAGGCCATGACACTTTGTTGGCAATGGTGTTTTTATAATAAGAGTGTAAAATAAGCATTGGCACTAGACTTCTTGTCAAAACTAATACGTAATATGTAACGAGTCAGGTGACTATTTTTTAGTTATTTTAAAGGGGAAATCGAATATGCAGTGGACTGCAGCTATCATGGTGGTAGTCATATATAAATTTTTAAGTTTATTTTTAATTTAAACATACATAATTCCATCCTGATTTTCATCTTACTGAGCGATGCTAAGCCCTATTTTAAAAGCTAAAAATATTAATTAAATGGCATACGCTTCTTAGCAAATCAGGACTCTAACCAATCATATTAAGAAGAAACCAATTAATGGTTTGTCATAAATATGGTGATTATTGTGAACCTCCACTGAATGGACCACTTGGAGGAAAATACAAGTTCAAAAGACATAACCAAGCAAATTAAAAAGTAGGGTTTGGTACATACAGCCTTTAGGACTGTGTTTAAGGTGCATAACTTGTTTGTACATTTACCATGAAAATCAGGGAGCGGACTTTTAATATGAAAGGTACAAGTTTTTTTATACACGTTTTTTAATACACGGACTATATTTAACATTTTCCATTTAAAAAACATACTCTTATTATAACAAAAGAAAATCGGGGAACCGAAGACAACAATATAATATAGATGCTCCACTAATTAAATTATCAGTAGAGATGGTTCATTGGCATCATAAAGTTCGTGATACCTTTATTAAATTACGAGTACAAAAACACTAACAAATCATCATTAATTAGTACGTAGCAAATCTTATGTGATTATACATTGATGAATATCATAATTTATCTAGCAAAATTTCTAAAATTAAATATATCTATATATTCAAGAATCATGATGGCGAAATAGAATTAGAAGATGATCCAAAACTGCCAGCGTGTCTTGTATGCCTAAGTTCCAACGAAACTTGTTTTTCATATCTCAATTGTCGATAAAAATTCTCAATGAACATCTCCGCTCTCTTATCAATATCATCTTCTTCACGAAAACTCGTAGTTCTTTCAACACGCAAACTTTTCGTCTTCTTTAACTCTCGTGAAGATGAACTGCCCGACGAATCACAAATCTCTAAATTATCATCATAATCTTGTTCATCGTCAGAAGACACGATGGCTGTCAACCCTAACTTCTCACCAAAGCTCAATCGTCTTCGGAAACTTCTTTCACCGCCAGTTAAGGAGGAAATGACCCGCCACCGGTTTATAATATTGTTGGAACTCATGAGGAAAGTGACCCTTTTTACAACGTTTTTTAGCCGATTTAACAAGTACCATTTGTTGTTGTTTTCCTCGTCTTGTGCCATTTTTTTTTTTTTTTGGGTGATCCAAAGAAGAGGTTAGCTAATAAGTTTGTAGAAGATGAAAACGAAATGGGTGATCGATAAGAAATATATAAAGTGATGGTCAATGTTATATTTATATTATATTTTCAATTAATTCAATGATATGTTGTGGTTTGAGTTGTTGAGTGTGGGAGAATTAATATAAGTTGATGCGTAGTAGAATAATATGATATGAGTACTGATCGAGTAATGAGTTAATAAATATTAATATATGGAATTATGGATTAAGATTTGAGCGTGGAAGAAAAGGAAAACAATGTGACGTGCGACAGCTTATACAACAAGAGACGCGGAATGATAACGCACGTTGTAAACTAGTTTAAGTAATCAAAATTTTATTAGACCAAACACTCATATACTGTATATGTTAATTCGATAAAATAAAACAAGTATTTTCAAATAACTTCAAATTTTAATTAATTATAGATATAGAATTTTCAAATACAAAACTGATAGCATGAATAATTGTAAAAACACGTATATATAAACTATCAGATCAAACATAAACCAATTAATCATAATGGCTTTATAATTTATCAATGTTGAACATGATGCATAACGACTTTTAACTGAACATGAAACTGTATATTTATTTTATTTTAATAGTTGATAGTTGATTATTTTGAACTTGATCATCTTAGTTTACAACCCGAATACAGTAATTCAATTTAACAATATTAAAATTTAATTAGTGTATTTTAAGGACGCTAAAGTAAGACTATTCTGATTAAGACGACGTATGCAAAATCTCTAAAAATTTACGAGCAATTAATATCTATCAGAAAATAATAATTATAGCTATAATAATAATCCATAAAAAAACAAAAGAAAGTCCAAACTTCGCGATGCAATTGAAGTTAGACTACTTGATGGACAAGTTTGGAAATGACAAGGTACCCACCACGAAATTGTCTTTATATAATGAATAATTCGCATACAAGTTTGGTCAGGATACACCCTTTTGTAATTTAATTTGCCATACAAAGTAACTTCTTTTTTTTATTTAACACTATAAGTCACTAATACTTAGTTTGATCTTGTTTCTAACTTGTAAATATGCTAAGCAGTAATAGTTAAAAGTTGGAAAACGAAGTCATTTATTTTTTTAAGCCTTTCAAAAAAAGAAAAAAAAAATTGCATTTTTGAAAAGGTCGGTACACTTGATTTAAGCGCATGGTCATATGACTTGTAAGGTTATAAATCGAAAAAATTATCAAAAACTATCCTTTTGTGTGAATTGTGTTTAAATTTTAATCTAGACAAATATTATAATTGTATAATAAAATCTGTTGACTCGCAACATTGATTCGGATGGTCTTGGTATGTTATAAAACCTTATTTTGTAAAGTTACCAAGCAAAATTTTTACACTTGTCATCCACAATCAATCGTGATTACCACAATCATAAATAGGCTAGATGAGTAATACGCTATACGTCTCAAGCCAATTATTTACCCAAAAGGCCATAACTCACTTACGACACCTACAAAAATATTAGATTGACATGTGACAAGCCAATTACTTAACCATAAGGTCATAACCCACCTATGACACCTGAGAATAAATTAGATAATTCAAGTCAACTATTTACCCACAAGGCCATGACACCGAAGTCACCCATGCATAGATTAGATAATTGTGTATAGATTAGATAATTGACATATGTCAAACCAACTATTTATCCCCACACATTTATAACCTACACCCGCGAATTGATTAGATGATTTGATTATATTTAATCTAGTCAACATTAATGGTGAGTATAATTGTTTTATTTATAAAAACGTCTACATATGTAATATCGTATAAAAAATCTCTGCAAATGTTAAAGTATTACAGTTAATTTAAAATTTAAATTTATAACGTTTTGACCAATTAACTTTGAATGGGTAAATATTTTAGTAATTTAATTTATTTTTCTAATTACATTATTCTACAAAATATTATAGATTGTAAACTTTAATATTTTAATGTTTTAACCTTTTAAATTTAACGAGGTTAATGTTTTGACCCTTTTATAATAAGTTTTAGATAGGAGTAGGTATTGGATAAGCCCCGGGTACCTTCATATAGTTATAGCGGGTTTATGAAATTCTATTTAAACTCGATTTAACATCAAAATTAGATTGAACATTCAACTCTAATCTAGTAACCCGTAACCTATCAACCCAAATAAGTTGGTGCGTTATTTCGGGTAAAATATACATAACAAGTGAACAACCACACTTTTGATACATACGAGCTTTCAAACTCGATTTTAACTCGATTTGCATTAAGTGTGACACATTTTCATCACTTTTATACAACATGTACTCGGAAAAATTAAAAAAACTTAGTGAATTTTTTTTTTTTTCCTTAAAATTTGACTAAAAGAAAGAATATTAAAGATAAAGAATACATAATATAGAAAGAAACAAAGAGTCTTCTATACACAAAGTTACAAACCAACACACATTCACCTTTCTTCATAAAAACTCTCCTTCACCACACCACCACCAGATCCACCACCATCAACCACCGCCATCATCACCGACACAAAAAAATGTCATACAACAACATCAACCCCAACAACGAACGCGACACAGTCCCATTAAACCAAACATCCCAATCCGACATAGACGAAATCGAAAACCTAATCAACTTCACTCCTTCATCTCTCCAATCCACTGTCCTCCCGGCGCGTCCACCTTCACCACCACGCGCCTCCATCCCCATCTCTTCATCACCCTTTATCCCATCAAACCTCTCTCAAAACCCACCACCATCATCCAATCACAAACCCACACCTGTCCCCCCACCTTCATCAACTAATAATAATAATTCTTATAATTCTTCTTCTGGTGGTGGTGGTGGTGGACAGCAGTTGACTGGATTCGGGTCGGGTCCGAATACGTTGACTGAACCCGTATGGGATACGGTGAAAAGGGATCTTTCGAGGATTGTTAGTAATTTGAAATTGGTGGTTTTTCCAAACCCGTTTCGTGAAGATCCGGGAAAAGCGTTGAGAGATTGGGATCTGTGGGGTCCGTTTTTCTTTATTGTTTTCTTGGGTCTTGTTTTATCTTGGTCTGCTTCTGTTAAAAAGGTTTGTTGTTTTCTTTTATATATATATATATATATAATGATGATATATGTGTTAGTGGTGTTTTTTAGTGTATGGATTTTAGTTTGATAGATTAGTTTGAGCTTTCCCATAGATGAAACTTGTTACGGATAAATCGGCGAGCCTTTATGCTAAATATTTTGCGTATAGATATCAAAAGGTTGCGGGTTCAAGTCTTATTAGAGATCTTGTGTAAATTGTTAGTGGCGAGTAAGTGATGTTGTCTTTGGGCTTTTTAGAAAGAATGGGATACACTTTAGTTAGTAGCAGTAGGTTACTTGGCATACATTGTAGTATAGTTGATTAAACGGCTTTGTAAGACACGTCGATAGACTAATGTTGTGGTTGAAGATAGGGGCTTTTGAAAAGTATCCCAGATTCAATCACGACTGGATTTAAGGAGGAACTTGATTTACATAAAAATGTTCCTTGTTGTAATTGATATACCTTTCGTCTTGCATGTGATGGGTCTGGGATGATCTTGCATGGGCTGGTTGTCGGTACTGGAATAACGATTTTATTTTATTATAAGTAGAACTGATTTTGGAACGTAAGGGGTTACATTATAGTATTCTACGGAGTACGTGTTTAAGTTATAGTGGCTTGTTCGTGTTGTTAGTTGCTCCGTGTTTTTTAAACATGTCTCTTACATTATAGTATTTTACGAAGTACGTGTTTAAGTTATAGTGGCTTGAAAAACTTGAGTATGTTGTGGTTGTGAATGTGTAGGACAATAGATGAAACTTAATCTGAATTTCTTATATTCCGCTTTTATTGTGTTCAAAAAAATCACTGACAGTAAAGCGTACTCTGTGCCATACTGTTTCTATCAGTTAGAGCTTTTTAATGAAGCATCCGGACGATTTGATTGGGTGTTAGCCAACTTATTTCAACTTTAATTTATCAATCAGCTTTTCCAACTTGAAGGAAATCTTTCTAATCTTTGATGACTATCTGAATGGAACTAGCTAAGACTAAATTTAGCTTATCTCTAAAAGTTTCATGTTTATATAGGAGGTATACAAATATAAATGTAACATTTTGCTTATGCTAAATCCCTTACTTGCTAGATCACTCAACGCGCTAGCTCTGCTCATCTTTTTTTGAAGCTTGTCAGTTGTCACCCCAGTTAGCTGCAAGTTTTCTTCTTTATGATTTGGTGAAATTGAAATTTTTAATGCTATTGGCAAGTATTGAACCTATCCATTGTCAAGTCTTTGGATAAATTTTTAATGCTCTTTTAGTATATGGATTATAGTTTGATATATTAGTTTGAGCTTCCCCATACTTTTCTGGGATCGGGTACCGCTGTATATCAGTTTGAGTTTCTATTTTATGAACTTAGATATAGAAGAAACTTGTTATGGATAAATTGGTGAGTCGTTATGCTAAATGATTTGCTTATATCAGACCATAGATACCAAAACAATTGTAGCCTAACCAAAAGGTTGCGGGTGCACGTCTAATCAGAGGTCATGTGTGAATTGTTAGTGGTGAGCAGTGGCGGAGCCAAGGGGGGGCTGGGGGGTGCTTAGCCACCCCCAACCTTCCATGAATTCCGTTGGAAGCCTTCAGTGCTTTAGTTAATGGCGGAGCCAATAGGAGGTGGCAGGTGTCAATCCACCCCCAACTTCAAATCAACCCGTTAACATAGTGATGATTATAACGAGTGTTTTGTGTGTAATATGTGTACTTTAATGGGGAAAAAAGCTTCAAGTTGAGTTTTAATGGTGGATGTGATTTGCAGGTTTTTTTACGAGAAAGATGTCGACATCCTTTTCCTTTATTCGTTTCTTTTGCAGTCTTTTCGTTTTGGTCCCTCTAATAGTTTATATATTACACTCTGATCCTTTATTTGTGGAAGTTTTAAACATTTGTTATATATCAGATGGTCTCTTTATCTTAAAACCACTTCTTTTTTCATAAACAATGTCTTTCATGTAATGCTGTTTAATTTTTGCAATGTAATATCTACAGATTTATTAACTTAATACATTTAGTTATTTGGTGCTGTTATGTTTTATTAACTTTATTATTGAAATGTGTTTTTTTATTATTAATATAATATTTTATTTTAAAATTTTAATGTGTTATGTTAAGTTTTTACTATTTAAAAGTATAAAGTTATAAAATTTGACGTATTAGATTAGTTGTTCTTTTTCTTTTTTTTTTGAACATTATTAGATTAGTTGTTCATTAATAATTTATTGAGGGTGTTGTATAAAATTAGTGGTAGAAAAGTGGTTGTAATAAAATATTTCTAATGTGATAACGACGAAGACTAGTGATCGTTAGTGGTGTCAACATTGATTAAGTTACTCTGCAGCCCCCCTCAATGTCAAATCCTGGCTTCGCCTCTGGTGGTGAGTAAGTGTTGTTGTCTTTGGGGTTTTGTAGAAAGAATAGTAGACACTTTAGGTATCAGCAGTAGGTTACTTGGAATACATTGTAGTGGTTTATTATATAGCTTTGTAAGAAACTCGATTGAAAAAGGTTGTCGTTGAAGATAGGGGCATTTAGAATTCCAGATGTAATCATCAATGGAGTCTAAGGAGGAACTTGATTTATGAAATAAGTTTCCTGGTCAGCTTGATATACCTCTCGTCTGCATGTGAAGGGTACGAGGTAGTCTTGCATAGGCTGGTTGTCATGCTGGAAGATCGATTTTAATTTAACTGGAACTAATTTCTGAAAAGGAAGGGGTTACATTATAGTGTTATATAGAGTACATCATTAACCTGTAGTGGTTTTTTTTGGGGTTGTTACTTGCTCATTTTTTTTCAAACATGTCTCTTAATTTTATCTTGTTGCTAAACTTACTCATTTTAATAAGAAATGGTTTTTGAAAGGAGTGGTTACATGTTTTGGAAAAACCCTGATCTGTTATATTTCACTTTTAGTATGCGTGGTTGTGTACTTTTAGACGATAAATGAAACTTGATCTGTTATATTTCACTTTTATTATGTTCAAAAATAATCCCTAACCGTACTCTTTACCATACAATTTTTATCAGTTACAGCTTCTTAATGAAGCATCCAGACGATTTGATTGGGTGTTAACCAGCATATTTTAACTTAAATTCATCAATCGGCTTTTCCAACTCGGTTGAAATTTTCTAATCTTTGATGAGTATTTGTATTATGGAAACATGGAACTAATAGTTTAGACTAATTCTAGCTTATATCTAAAAGTTTCACATGAATAATATAATATAGAAAATATGTAATTATAAATGAAACATGTGCTTATAGTTAAATCCCTGATTTGCTAGATCAGTCAACACCCAAGCTCTGCTTATCTCTATTTGGAGCTTGACACTCCAGTTAGCTATAGTTTTCTTCTTTATAACTTAGTGAGTTCAAAATTTCTAATGCTATTAGCAAGAATAACCCATGCCAAGTCCTCGGATAAATTTTATTGTAATTGTTTCTCTTGGCTTGTACTTTTGTTTGCTTCCTATAACGGTATAAGAATATCTTTTATTGCTGTCATTCATACCATCTAGATCGTTTAGATCAACCCAGTTACTTTTTACTTTCTAGAATTTGGTATGATCAAATAATAGCTTAATAGGTATCTACACAATTTTCAAATGTCTTTAGCACCATTTTTTGCTATTGTCACCGCTAAACCGCATTAACGAAATGCATGCATGCTGCATGTTTAATCTTCTGTTACATTTTTATTTGTCGATTAACAGTAAAAAAGCTTCCCAAAAACAGTAATACAATCAATACTTTTATACCAAAAGCTGTCTTAAGGAAGTCTTCTCATTGCCATTAACTGGGGTAAAGTATCAGAGAACACGAGTGAGCCATGATTGTAGATAATAAGTTGTGTCATTAACCATTGCTCAACTAAACAAGTGATTAATTCTAAAGTGCTAGGATTAAGGCTTGTCGAGCTAAATAAACATCTGAAAATATGAGAAATGGATACATGATTATTTCCTACTGCTAATGATGATTACTTGTGGTAGAGCTTGAACCTATGATCGGGTGTTATCTTGTATACATGAACTTGTGAAAAACATGTCGACTAAGTGAAGTTGTTTTTACGATTTCTAGTGACAAGCTAAGTCATTTGACATGAGTTCCCCGTCAGTCGTTTTGCACTCTTTATGTTGATGCTTTTACTTCTGTTTTCATGATTAGCACTTGGGTTTAGCTTGATTATATCTCATGTGTAGTAAATTGGTAATTTGTTATTTCAGAGATCTGAGTCTGTACACCCCCACCCCTTACCTCATGCTAAAATGCTAATATCTTGTCCAAACTTCTATTTTATTATTATCCATTTAAGTATGAAGTTTAGCTTGATTATATTTCAGTACTGCTCTTTAGATCTGTCTCTAATTAGTTTCTGGATTGTATTTGCAGTCTGAAGTTTTTGCTGTTGCCTTTGCATTACTTGCCACAGGAGCTGTCATTCTGACATTAAATGTCCTGCTTCTGGTAATCTACTTTCTGTGTGATAATGTGCGTGTGTGTTGTGTGTATATCTTCATGCATTTAACGGCTGTTTTAGTGCCCTTTTAAACTGATTATCATGTTGTTATCATCAGTTTCTACTTTTGGTATAAAATGATCCTGATTATTGTTATCTGATTATTTTGAGGCCAAGCAAATAATTTTGGATTAAAAATGTTCATACCAACTGCATCGAGGAAACTATAGCTATTTCATTTTCGCTGTTCTAAAAAAAAAATAACTATTTCATTTTCTCACACCTTCCCCTTTTAATCATTACGGACTGGTTTTACCACTGCTAATTATTTTTTTTAATTTAGTTATTCAGTAATGCATTGTCACATTCAAAATGAACATCTGAACATTCTCGTAGAAAGATATTTACAGGTAATAGTCTTTAGTATGAATGCACAAAGGAGGGGTTTTAAGTGGCTCCATCACCAGTGTGTATATTTCATTATAATGCATTTTTTGTTATCTAAGTTTCATTTTGGAATATGTAATTGCAATATGAGTATGATTATGTTGTTGTATGTAGGGTGGCCATATAATCTTCTTCCAGAGCCTCAGCCTATTGGGTTACTGTCTGTTCCCTCTTGACATTGGAGCACTAATATGCATGTTGAAGGACAATGTCATTTTAAAGATTGTGGTGGTGTGTGTGACGTTGGCATGGAGCTCTTGGGCTGCGTATCCGTTCATAAGCATGGCTGTTAATCCAAGAAGAAAAGCTCTTGCCCTCTACCCTGTCCTACTGATGTATGTATCTGTTGGTTTCCTTATCATTGCCATCGATTAGTAGCCATAAAATTGAAACCTTGTTATACAAAATTCTTTTATGACCTGATGAATGTTTGATCAAGTTCTGATATACGTTGTATTTTGATGTGGGTTAGCTTTCTCTGGCACGGCCCCGAACTTAGATTCTAGTTGGAGGTTTTATCTATAGGGAACAAGATCTTTTCTATCTGTGTTATATGTAAGAAAGTTTTGGATGAGCAGTAGTGATCATGTTTATTAATTTTTTCTTTTGTATGGTAATTGTCAGTAGTTTTTCCCCAAGTTAATAATCAAACGTCACTGCTTGGATTTGAATCCGGGATCCCAGAGAGGCAAAGCCGTAACTCTGGTATTAAGGGTAAAACTGGTACTGTGAATGAAAATCCATACAAAACCATTGATTTAAAAATAATTGATTTATACCATTGTTCACTTTAATGTTTTGGTAACCAAATAGGCATTTATCAGTCGTCGAATGACTATAGTAAGTAAGTAAGTAACTGCTCAGTGCCGCCTTCTGCGGATTTTGAGCCCCAATACCTTGACGGTGTATGGGGGAGGTTAAGATGTAGGCAGACTTTACCTCTATCAAAGTAGAGAGGCTGCTTCCAGTTTCTACCTAAATGGTAGAAAAGGCCCTCCAACCTTTGCATGGGATGAGGATCGAACCCATGTCCTCTGTCTCCAGAGGCAAGAGTGTTTACCACTGATCTAACCATGCTGCTTTAATGTATGGTTGCGGCTCCCATATTTCATCTTTATTATTTTAGGATTGTTTTGGCACGCCAGATCAGGTTTTGTATCCGTTTTACAACCTGAAATAGTGAAATGTATGTATTCTGGACTTGTTTTGGCATGTCGGATCAGGTTTTGTATCCGTTGGACAACCTGAAATTTATGCAGACATGGCATCGGCGAATAACATACAAAATGATTTCATTTTTGAACTATATTGCAGCTGACAAGCCGTCATTTAAGTGAACTGAAAAGCCATTGTAGCTGTGACTACCTATTAGGCGTGAAATCACAAGGCGTGTTGGGTATGAAGTAGTTATCGATTGTGACTCATTCTGCCAATAGGTTTGGTTTCCATGGGTTGTGGCCTTTTGCGACTTCAGTCAATATTGCCATTACTTAGTTTGGTCATTGTTAGACTTGAGTTTATTTTGACAAGACTAAGTTTGGTCGTTAGGAGAAATTCAAAATAATGATGTGGAGGCCGTGGTGAGCAGCAAGTTTGAAATCGTGAAAAGTTGGATCTGATGAATGTTTTAGTTATTATTCAAGAGGTGAAGGAATTACATATATGATTTTAATCAGTTACTTAGTAGAGTATCTAATGAAATTCTACGATCTCTCGTATATTTTAGCAATGACTAGCGTCATGTGGTGTAAAAGTAAAAGAGATTAAAAGTGTTAGAAACTATTGGTAAATACCAGCGCGATTTTAATCATGTGTATGGTTGTATCTTGCACGCTTTTATTAATCAGGATACTCATCTAGCTTTCGAAAGTTGTTCTATTGATTAGGATAGTCATCTACTTTATAAAATTTAGGGTTAAGTGCAAAAATTGTCCCTGTTGTTTATAAGTTTTGCAGTTTTTTATCCCTCCGTTAACTTTTTGGCCAAAATCATTCCTGTGGTTTGCACTTCGTCCCTACTTCTGTTAAGTCCTCCCATGTGCAAGTCATGTGAGGGGCATTTTCGTCATTTCACTCCACTCCTTCCTTCAATTCTTTAGAACGTCCCTGTGGTTTATATGTTTTGCAATTTTCATCATTGTTATTATTATTATTTTTAATTCAGATATTTGTTCATCAAGTGTCAAATCCCAACCCGACCCAACCCGAAACCCGGCAATGCAACAAAATCAAACTAATGATCCCGACCGTTACCTTATCGGGCAGTTCGATTTGGGAGGGCCTACGCCGGGTCTCGGGTTTATGAGTCATATGTTTATCCCTAGGTTGATGTTCTAGGACAAACAAAGTATCAGAAATGGGTGGTTGATGAGAGATGTTTTTGAAACTTTTCCTGACTTCGAAAAAAAATTGTCGACCACTCACTTCTGATACATTATTACTTGGGTATTTTCAGTACCGATGTTAACAAGGCTCATTTTTCGATAGAGTGAACCATTACTCTCTTTCTTTAAATGGGACTTATTGTTTATACATATCATAACATTCGTGTGTGTATATATATATATATATGTATATGGGGGATGGGAATATAAGGCTGTTAGGTAGCTAAGTTTAGGTGTGAAACACTCACATATTGTTTTTTTAATCTATAAAAATCAGGGGGCCATGTGATTTAATTAAAATTCAACAAATATTAAAAAATTAGTATGTGAGGGGTTCCACACCTAAGTTTAGGTGCCGGACAGCCTTATATTCACTTTTTCCTATATATATATATATATAAGATTATGCAAACAATGTATTTGATTAAATATCTTAATTTAAAAAAAATTTAACTACAGGGATGAAAAATGTAAAAAGAACAAACCACGGGGATGATTTTGAAAAAGTAGAGGAAAAAATTGGATCGAAATGACAAAAATGCCCCTCACGTGACTTGCATATGGGGGGACTTAACAGAAGTAGGGACGAAGTGCAAACAAAAGGGATGATTTAGGCCAAAAAATTAACGGAGGAATAAAAACTGCAAATTTGACAAACCACATGGATGATTTTTGTACTTAACCCTAAAATTTATTACATACGTAAATATTGTTTCAAACTCACAAATATTGTTCAAAAATCAGAACTCACAAATTAACTTTCTAAATTATCCCCAGTTCCCCGCATGCACTAAATTAGAATATTTAAATTTGAAAAATAATATATCTGCCTAAAAGTTAGCCTAATAATTCTTCTAACAATCTTAATCTTAAAAAATGACAAAGTGTAATCTATTTATTCACTTTTATGATTTTATCCTTTGATTTTGTCACTTATAATCATATTATGATTAGGAGAATTTTTAGACTATTTAGTTAGAAGGATTAATCATTTTTCTGTAAAATTTATTAACTACTTTTGAACAATTCTATGAACTTCATTACTAGTTTTATGCAATATTTGAATGTTTGGTTAATATAAACAAGTTTTAATGATTTGATACTAATCACATACATCCATCTGATGTGACGGTATAGTTGGGTGACGGTGGTGGCGGTAACAACAACAGGTAATGATGTGGTTATTGACGTAAAAGTGTTTGACGTAAATAGATAGTTAACTATTTATTAGTTAAGGACAAATGTTGTAAATTAATTTCATTTATAAATATTTCAAGTAGATATTATATATATATTAAGTGAAAGTTTTTAACATAATTAATTAGAAAAGAAGAATTTTTTAAAGTTATCCATAATTTAATTAGGAAAAACTAAATATTTTATGATGTATTATAGATATATCATGACATGATACAACCATGAAATACGTTAAATAATGATTGAAATTTCAAACTTTGAGAAAGGTAGCCTATATATGTAAATGCGAATGATACTTCCATTCAAATGTTTCTAGAGACATGAACACAACAATTGCATGACAAAATCTTATCGTTGATTACAAGACTGTCCTTAGATATGATATCATCGCCAGGAACCTCGTGATGTTCATTCAATGTCGTACTGTTTCCAACTTTATGAGGACAAAACCGTCATTTTACTACCAAAATCTTTTTTCTTTTTCTTAAAAGGCTATTAACAAAATCTAGAAAAAGAAAGACGTACATACCCACATCATCATCATAATTATGATATATCTCTTGTCACCACACCATCCATTGTACGTAATGTGTTCTTTTTACTAACCCCCGACTATACCTACTTGTCATTTTCTACCACAACCTTTTGGGTTCAAACTATAAATTCTACTTATGAATATAAAGAGTTAAATTAAGTTTGACTAGTTACCTTATATATGTCTTAAAAAAATGTGGTTAAGTTGAGTACTTCATGTTCTTTTAATAGACAATATGGTCAAATTTAAGTATATTTAACCAAAAACCTTCTATAACAAAAACATAAAAAAAAAATTTTGTTCAGGTTATGCGGGAAATAGAAGTTTTTTTACTCAAATGTACGCAAACTAAACTGGGAACCTATGACTCTTTTCAATAATTTTCATGATCACGCGCAAGATATATATATATATATATCTTGAAAAGATTTCGACTCTGAGATCGTTTCCGAGCAAACACAAAACGCCGCTTAGCTACTTTGATGAATATGGTTCATCTTCCCATTATGTACAAACAATCTTTCTAACAAATATGTTAGATATATAATAGTATATAATACAATACTACCGAGTAACATGAATTAAAGATATATATATATAAATTTCTAATTAACTTTATAATTAAATCTTTCCATTATACAAGCTACATAAAAAAGTATACAAACCTATATTATGTAACAATAAATAAAGATACTACAATATGTATAGGGTCATATATATAACATAAACTAATTAAATGCACCAAAATCGTAGTTGTACGTGAAAAAGAAAGCACACAAAGTCACATTCCCTTAAACTTTGGGCATGTAACGTAACGGCGTCGTTACGGCGGCACTACTAGAAGATTTACAACTAAGAAATCCAAGTACTTTCCATGAACATTTCCGATTATCAACATTTCGGCTAACCGGAATTGCGTAACTTGATTCCGGAGAAACAAGAACCGGTTTTGAAGCAATGCGACGCACTTGCCTGTTTTTTATGTCTCTAAGTTCCATTTCTTGTGGGGGCACTTTTACTAAACCAAACAATAATACATACCATCTTGTAGATGAAGATTTTTTGCTTGAACCATCACGACGAATTTCGGATGTTGGTTCGGAACTTATGCTTGAGTTTCGGTTTAGTTTCTTGTAATCTAATGAATGGCTATTTCTAACAAGTGAACTTGTGGTGATTCTTTTGGCTTGTGACTTTGGCTCGGATCTTGATCTTCGGCAACCAATAGGCACTACAAGGACATATATATATATACAAGTTAGTACACGTTTATTTTAATTTCTAAGATATTTTGCTAATAATGTCAGCATAAAGTAAACTACTAATTGAATGCATTAAAATTTATTTTGCTTTTAAAAAAAGTGAAAGGTTGATTTCTGATATATAAAGTGCCAATTTTTAATGCATATGTTAAGTTATTAGTGACATTAGGACTGTTATTATCAATTTCCTAATTTGAGTATACACATACTTGTGACGTAATTTAATTTGATGTTATACGTGTAAAAATGTTTATAACTACGAACAAATATAATAAAGATTGAAAAACTTGACACCCATTGTGTAAAGAAATACTTGTGACAAATTATAAACATGATTTATCTACGAAAAAGATGTTGAATTACCTTGTTGATCTCGTTGGTGATGCTTATCACTTTGTCGTTTCGGTTTGGTATGTTGTCGTTGTTCGTTGATCGGTACAAGTTTACCACAAAATATGATGTCTTCAGCATGTGACATCATACTTTCTTCGGAAAAATCGCTCAAGTCTCCTTGGAAGAACTCGAAAAAATCTTCGGTGGCTGATGATGATGGAGGATTCGGCTGGTGTTCATCATAAATTGTGGAAACATTATCATCTAATTGTGTTATTGGGAAATCAGTGAGTGAAAGTGTGTCTAATACTTCTGTTGTTTCTTGATCATCTTTGTTTTTGTTGATATTAGTATTTTTGTCACCCATTTTACATAATTGTGTGATGTTTTGTGTGTATGTGATTTTTGAGAGAATGTGTGTTGAGGTTGATAAATGGAATTACATATGAGAAGGAAAGAATATAAAGGGGTTTGAATGGAGGAAAGGAATCAATGAAGGTCCTTTATATACTATTTGCATGATGTATTTTCAGACTTTGTACAATAATTGTTGTCTTGAATAAAAGTTGTACCAGGTTATGTTTGTAACTAAATGATAAATACATTATTCATTAGCCTTTTTTATTTTTTAATTTTTGAAATGACTAAACTATCATTTGCTATAAAAAAAATATGACATTTGTACTATTTCTTTTAACTAATACACCACAATTGTATTCTTATACATTATAATACATATAAAAATTGATTATATGAATATCATTTCTTTTCTTTAAACCATCTCAATATATATATCCTACTAGATTAAGCTTATGCATTACATGATAAATAATTACTGTTGTAAAATTTATTAAAAATAAATAATAAAACTTTCAAATTTAAAATTATAAGACTACAACATTATAGCAACAATATATTTAAATGTAAACTTATTTATTAAAGATAGTTACATCATAAATAAATATATTTAAATACTAATTAATTGACTTGTTTTTCTAATAATGTTTTAATCATGCAATCATGTAACAACAAATGAAATTAAAGAATAATTTATGTAAAATCTATACTTCATAAATAAATCATCTAACATAAGTTAAATTTCAATGCATAAAGCAACAATCAAAAGAGGTTAATTTCAAAAAATGAATAATTTATTGAATTTAAGTAAAGATTGAACTTTTATTTAACAACTAAAAAGTAAAATAAGATATTCTAATATTCAAAAGATAAAAAAATAAATATATCATAATTAATTCAATGCTAAAATAATTCGATATACTTGATATGTAATTATTACTCTGATATAACTTAAATAAGTACGCGATCAAGTTTACAATTTAAAATTCTTATTAATCATACAATCCTTAAATATTAGATTTGACTAAGTGTTTCCTTTAAAGAATATCACAAAATACAAAAAAAGAGTTAAAAAAATAAAATAAAATAAGCAAAAACTCAGTTGACACTTAAAGCTTAAAGACTTAAGCCACATTAGCTATGAATTATCAATATTAAATATAAAGAGAATAATAAATTAGTTATATATACATATCTATATAAATATTAAAACAATAGTTATCCTAGCATTTTAAAGTCTTCTACAATTTAAAGCTATTTTTAAAAATTGTCACATAGGTCTTTATCCTATGTGGCATCTCTATATTTTTTTACAATATTTAAATCTACAAAATTATATTATCTAAAACTATTAAATTAAATAAAAATAAAATCTATATATAAACAAAATCTTACAAAAATAAAAGTAAAAAATCACATTCTATATCATAATAGAAACCGTATGGATTTAAAATCTATTTTTAAAATTGGAAAATATCTGGTTTTCAAATTATTTATTTCTTAATTTTACTATATGAATATAATTAATATTATATATCACATTGTAAAGTTATTTATTTCTTAAATTATGGATAACCGCACATCGTGCGGGTAAAAGACCTAGTTAAATATAAAGAGGTTACGTAAGTTAAAAAATTACAAAGAAATAAGTACGAAGTTTTCTTTAATAATTAATAATATACATGACATAAAAAAATAAAACCGTAAATATTTTATAAAAAAACAATTAAGCAAAAATTTTATTTATCAGTTAAATAAATGTACCACAAAATTATGTTATATGAAAAATATGAAAAATATGTAAACCAACACATAGGTTGTATGAAAGCTCCTTAATTATAAAACCGTATTTTTAATTCTAAATAAAACATAATTTTTATCAATGAAAGTTAACACTTTGATTAAATAAAAATTATGTTTTTAAAATATATCAAAAAAAATAATTAAAAATGAAGGTGAAGTTAATATTGATAGAATAAAATATAGAGTTTTTGTTTTTAAAGATATGTAATTAATTTATATTTAAAAATAAAAAAATTAATTAAATAATAGATAATATATTTACATTTGGTCAGATAATACTATCTTATTTTACAAAAAAAGGCTAAAAAACCAAGAAATGATACATAAGCTAAAATCATAGGTGACAAATATACATAATTGTCACATAATCAAAAATATATCATTTCTTAGTTATATCTATACTATCCTATAAAACATTTTGATCTTTTTTAAAATCTCAAAAGATGATTTGAACTATCTAAATTACCCTTTGTCTTTATTTACTAATTTAAATAACTCTACCTAATATACCTATAATATTTCTAAATCTCAACCACCAATTTTTCTCTCTCTCCTCAAATCTCAACCACTCATTTTTTTTTCTCTTCTCTATAAATCTCAAAATCTTTTATCTCAAAAACCGTATATCGATAAATTATAAAAATTGTGTGGGTGTTATTAAAATTTCATACTCTTTCGTTAGAGATGACATTTGAGATATTTTCGACGATTTTTTAAATCCGAGGGCGGAGCACATATAGCTAAAGCATTTAACTATCACACTCTATGTCTTTTCACCTCCTATGACCTATCACCCCACTTTCTCACTGCCACAATGCGCGGGCACTTTCTCTCGTGTATATATATATATATATATATCAATACTAAAATTATCTCAATATATCTACCAATATATAATATAACAAGGTGCTAAATTTATTAATAAACAAACAAGAACCTTTGGATGAATTTCATCTTTGATTTAGAGTTATTAGATCAAATTTAATTATTTTATCGTTTTTAAATGACAATATCTATACTTTTTGTGGTTATACAAAAAATACCCCTTTAAATTTAATTTACACTTTTTGGTTTTCCATCACAAATTTACACTTTTTATCCAATAACTTTAATCAAAAAATTAAAAAAGTAGCTAATAATATATATATATATATATATATATATATATATATATATATATAATAGAATAATAGTTAATATTAATTTTTTTAATATAGTTTTATAATAATAGCTAAAATATATCCTAACTAGATTAATACTCGTGTAATACGAAAGAAACATATATAATTAACGACATGTTAAATTTTTATAATATCATAAGTTGACAAATATTTAACCAGGTAAGAATTAAACCACTAGAAAACATGAAGTTATATTAGTCGTCGATTAGATCGCTTAACAGTGACCAGACAGTTCACTTTTAGGAATGAAGTTCGCTTTTGTAACAAACCTTAGTCATTGTTTCTCATATATATTTGTGTGTTATTTAACCACAGTTTTGAAAAATGGATACATCATCTATTAGAGGTCTCGCTCAGTAAGATTTTTGTTTCTTTGGATGTCTTCCATTCATCCGGATATGTCTGCATTGTCATTGCACTTGTGTTTTAACGTTTTCTCGAATAATTTAGTTATATACTAAAATTTTTAAGCAATTTAATTAACAATCTATATATCGCATGTTGTGTTAATATAACTTGAAACTATGCATAATATCATTGCAATTTTCAAACAATTAATTTTTTTTATATATATAGTTATCATAGCTTACTATAGACTCCATATTTAATTTTTAGTTTTTTATTAAGAAAGCCGGTTTGACTCTGGCCCAGGTTTTAAAACATTGATTTAATAAAAATGTTATATGATAAAAATCTTATAGAAAAATCCTTATAACCAAAATTTTATTCATTATATGATAAAAATCCTATACAAAAATATAACTTAATATAAATGTATTGCATTAAAAAAGAAAATTTTATGGTAATAAAATTAAAAATAAAAAATGCTACAAAATATAAAAATATTAGTTTCCATAATTATATTATTAAAAACATTAATTATTAATGTCTATAAATTTAAATAAGGAAGTAATAATGACTTAAATTTCATAAAATTAAATTAAATCCAAAAAAGTTAAATAAGGTATAAGACATCATCATTTGATCTAATGGCTTTAAATAAAAGTTAAAATTCATCTAATAGTCTATACTTTTTCAATTATAAATTAAGGTTTCTCTTTAATAAATATTTAATGATAATAAAATAATACTCTTTATATTATATCTTATGCAATAGAACAATAGTTAATATCATATAAAAAAAATACACAACATATTTTAATTAAAATATTTGAGATATATTTCATTTAAAATGTATAGATCAATTTTCTATTAATAAAAATAGTAAGCTATATTTTAAACCATAATAAAATAAAATTGAATATTAATAATGTCGTAATACCCTGTATCTACAATATAATATATATATATATATATGTATAATGTCAAGTTTAGTCAAATTATCAACGACAGTGTTAAGAAGACCGATTTTAGCTTAGGTGAGTAACAACTTTGGGAACATCAATTTTAACATTGATCTGCAATTTTGGAGCATGTGGTGACAGAGAAATTGCGCTATATTAAACAAAATAAAATAAATTATCGAATTTAATGATATATAATTTAGCTTGTAAATATGCGTGACTATTGTGATTATTTTTATAAAAGAATTTGAAAAAAATTTAACGTTTTTATATACAACTATATTATTAATGTACGGTACATTTACCAAAAAAAAAAAAAAACATTTTTCCAACCTCTTTTTTTTTCTTCCTATTTTATTAAAAATCAAAACAACTCAAAATTTTTACTCTACCAATAGAGAGGTTTATCTCAAGACTAATGTTTCCAACCAAGTGATGTACTTTTAAATAAGAGACTTATGATAACAAATCCAATGTTTGTGTGTATTCTTTATTTATTAATATTTTGTACAAAATTGGATTCAAACTTCATCCATGGTTAGATTTCATAAATTTTGTAAAGTTATTATAGAATAAAATCTAAACTTAATATTAATGTGTTGCCTATGATGCATTCTAACTCGGCAATTCAAAGTATTTACGATATATTATTTTTCTTTATTTCGATTAATAAAGATTACAGTTTCATTTTATTTATTTTTTGTGTGGAATGGGTAAGGGAGAAAGGGGGTCGACTCGAAAAATGAAATGTAATGGATCGACTGGAAGACAATCGTCAGGCACAAAGTGGGTGGTTTAGGTTTTGGTGGTCTGGAGGCTCAATTTAGCATTGATATGTACAAATGGATATGACATGTGGTTCAAAACTTGGATGTCGTGAGGTATAAAATCATCCATGTGATTCATGGTTCTGAGTTTGCATTCATATGTAAAACAAATGGTAATAATATATGAGCAAATATATGTTCCTCATTCTCTGAGGCACACTCGATTGCTAGCCCTCTTAAAATGTTATTAAAGATCAGTTGGGGGTGAAAATAAGACAAGATTCTGGAATGATCATTGGCTTAATGATGGCAATCTTTCAACTCGGTTTAGAATGTTGTATGTTTTGACACCATCTAAGGAATGTGTCATGTGTGATATTTTTTATGATATGACATGGAAATCCGAATGAAATCGAGATATTTGTGATGACATGGATAAGCAATAACTTTTGGCATTGAATAATTTATTGAATCACTAAGACTTAATGAACAACATAATAAATTAATGTGAATTTATTAAGGTCAAAAACACCAATGTTAATAAAGTGAAATTGAATATTTTAATTCATTAATTATTACTAATTCGTTAATTATTATTTTAAGAAAAATATATTTTTGATATATATAAATATAAAAATATATTTACAGTAATATAGTATTTTAATATATCAATGCTATATGGGCTAGCTAGCTAACATTGGGCCAACAACAAAAACAGTTGATAGACAATGTTGTTTCTCGAAGATGATTTGAACCAACACCAACTTTTATGATGTTGTGAATTACTTCACTAAAATATTGGACATGAGACAGTGTCAAGTACTACGTTGCCTATGAGTTTCGATTTTTTTTCTTTTGTTGATAATTTTGACGCACGGTTTGTAAATTATAGAGGTAGCCAAAGAAATGTTGGGAAATAATCACGAGACACTCTAGTTAAGCCGCATACATCTTTGTCATAACTCAAAAGACATGTCTTTTACAAAACAAACTGGATAAAAAAATGCTCATCCAATTACCAATTCCATTTTTAATATGATAAACGATTTGGTTAAATATAAAAACCGAGAAGTATTAGTTTAACAGAAGTTATAGTGTTATACCATACAGGTTAGTTCACCGTTTGTTTGTTTTCCTATGTAATATGAAGCAAAAATAGCTTTTCATTTCTTTCTTTTAAATATTGAATGATGACGTACATGTAAGATGATATAATGTAGGTTGATTTTTAGATACCAAAACATTGGAATAATAACGACCATGTGTATCTTTTCCCTATATATACAGTTTAGCCCTTTATATAAAGAAAAAATACAGGTATATAAAGTTATCTAGTTGCCCAACCGTTTAGTATGTGTTTGATCAACTTCTGGTTAGTATTCCAGAAGAAATTAAACACACTATTTTTTTTGGAGTAGACAAGCCAAACTTAACTTGGCTAGATCAACTGGCTGAAGTCATTCTTGATTTTACCTCAGGTTATGGGTTCGACTCTCTAGAGTGATATGTCCTAAGGTTTTTCCTTTGAATAATGTATAACGGCTTATGATTTACATCTCGTAGTCTAAAATACATGCAAGGATTCATCATTATATAGTGAGGTTTTCCAAGATTACGAATAGCGACTGACTGTTAAAAAAAAAGCCAAACTTAACTTTCTATAATAAACTAAAAGATTTTTTGCTAATTAGCTTTATGAAATGAAGTCAAACAATATAGCGAACTTTGATTTACAAGAAAATAAAATTATGTTATTTTGTCTACTTAATCACATGTATTAAAACATAGAGTCATTTTGTCTACTAATTTAGATAAGGAAACTTTAACTTAACTATATATCCGATTGTTTAATATAATTTAAAGTCTCTCTAGGATATTTTCTTTTTTGACTATAATTTTTTAAAGCTAAAACTATAATCAAGGCAGTGATATGCAGCTTCGTGGGAACTTTTTTTTAACAGTTGTTACCTTTAAGTCCTTTACTACTCTATTAAAATTAAATAAAACCGTAGTAATATGGTAAGAACAATATATCAATTAATTTTTGAACAACTTTAGAATAAGAAAAAAAAGTTTAAAAAAATCATTACTAACCTTTACCAAGTTATATCAACTAAACAAATCTTTGATAAAACATAGTAGAGTTAAAACCATGATAAAATGTGTTTGTCAAGTATATGGAAGATTTTATACATTAAATTTTTAACCATAAATTGAGAGGCACTAGTCCATTCGATCGTTTCCATAACAAATCCACCATATGTGAAAAACCAAAGTTTTTCGGCAAGACAAACCATCAAATTTACCAAATCAATTTTCCTAATTAATCTAGATTGCCATTTTAATTTATCAACTGTAGATTAAATAGAAAACTGAAACACACACTTCTAGAAAACAACAATTTATATAATCCACAAAACATTTAAAAGTCTAACCAATAATACACAAAATTAAGCACGACACATGTATAAGACATGAGCAATGACATAATTTATGATGTAAAGCTATACGCATTAATTAGATACAAGTTTGTGAACAAAAAGACTAGATTCAAAATTCGATAGGTGTAACGTGTAATTTTATGATGCTCTTGAAGTACATGTGCGCTAAAAATGTGTATAGCCAGTAGCCACACATTTCGATCACTTGTCAATGTCGTATCTAAAAGACTAATTTTCAAACTTCAAGTTTTAATAATACTGTCCATAAATTAGGAAGTCGGCTTTGGAATTTTGTTTCCACATTTGCATCTGTCATGTTTTTCATAACAAGGTACTCGTATAATACAACGGTCAGAGGCGGCTTAACTATATATAGAGATTAGGTATGGGCCTAAGGCCCCCAAAATACAAAGGCCGCCATTTTTATATTTTTGGATTAATGTTTTAGAGTTTAGACTTTTGCGTTATATGTTTTTACTATATAAGCGTAACAAGAATACCCAAGAAATCAAATAGACAAATTAACTTCATGGCCTCATGACTGACCTCTAAAAAAAAGACACCACAAAAATAAAGTTACAACCTCCAAGGAGAAAAAGAAAAAAAAAACTAACTACTGGTATTAAGAAATCGAAAATTCCGACAAATGATTTTCACTCTGATTCCTAACGAGTTAGTGATTAAATCTTTATTATATGAAAGACGTTCTCCTAAAAATGGTGCAGATTTTTTCTTCTTTTGCATTCTATTCACATAACAGGCTAGTATATAAGATGAACTACTTTTTTTTTATGCTTTTTGTGTTTACTTTAATTTGTATGTTAATCAATAGGCCCCTAAAACTAATATCGCTTAAGGCCCCCGAAAAGCTTAAGTCGACACTGACAACGGTGGTCCCCTCACAATGCAATGGTAGTAGCGATGATTGGTTGTGACTTGTGATGATGACGTCGAATGGTGTAGGCTGATGTAAATGTAATTAATGTAAAGGTGATAGTAGATTTAGTTTAAAAAAATAAGCGTTTAGGGTGTAAAGTTAGTTTATTAAGGGTAATTAGATAAAATTATTAGAGGAGAGTTCAAATAAATTGGTCATTTTCAAAAATAAAATTTTATAGCTTTTTAACAAGATATATGATATAATTTTTTTGGGTTAGCTAAATACAGCCCTTAGGGCTGTGTTTAAGGTGCATAAATTATTTGTACATTTATCATGAAAATCAGAAGGTGGACTTTTAATATAGAAGGTACAAGTTGTTTTAGGCACGTTAAATACAGCCTTAACATTTTCCTTTTTATAATAATGTAGTAAAGATTATTGAATTTTGTTTTTATGGTGATGGTTGTGTTAACAAGGTCTCTTCACATCTTTGCTGAATAGGCATTTAAAGGAAAATCCTCACAAAAGCTTTCACAAATGAGATTAACAAGGATGAAGGATCAAATCTTTGTTTCATGGATAAAACCTATATATCTTAGCATTGGATCCTTAAATCATTGACTATATCTGTCATGTTCGATCAGTTTGTTTTTTTTTTTTTCTTATTTTGATCAATAGATTTTGAACGACAAACTAATTTTCTTAATCCTAAATTACACAAATATTTGAATTGAATTCAGAATTTTGAAAAACCCCTATGTCGACTTATGGGGCATTGTCCTAGAACTGTCAACAAGTAATGCTTTGCTGCAGACATAAATGCTTTGCTTTTTTATTTTAACGGCAAAATTATACACCTATATAGATTATAGAATATGAATAAAACCAACTATCAAAGCACTAGAGGTAAAAAAATGTACATGCTAAATAGTATAAAAAGCCTAGATATACAACATTATGACACAATCTATACAAAATACGGAGCCTAAATTAGCTAAGATTATAAAAAGGATGAAACTTTTTTCGCCAATTACAATGTTCCAAAGCCCGAGATGAAAGAAAAATCCTCACCCATGGAGGTCGTGTCAAGGTTTTCACTACATGGTGATTTTGATACGATCCCAAATTGGTCCCAAGTGAAACACGCTATCAAAAAGGTTTAACAACTAAAGAGTATATCCATATTTTGACCACCAACCAACACCATAAGAACAAAATTTGAATAAACTTAATGAACTTGACATATAGATCCACTACTCCAAAGTTAATAAATCCAAAACGCCTAACCAACAAGCTTCACAAAGGACATTTAGTCGATCAGTACATCATCAGTTAAGTCGTTAAGAAACCATGCGTTTATACCCGGTTGCACCTCTCTCAGTACCTCATGAATCTATTCAGCATTGTATTGTTGGTGGATACAATATCCTAAAAGGTCCTCGCCTGTTAGTAAATCTTTCAAAAATTCATCGTGATCCCAGTATTTGGTCAAATCCTAATGAATTTCATCCAGAAGATTCTTGACAAATCAAAAGCACATTGATCTGAAAGGAAAACATTTTGTATTGTTTCCTTTTGGTAGCGGTAGAAGAATGTGCCCTGGTGATGCCTTGGAGTGGCAAGCGATGCGTTTCACATTAGCTAGTTTGATCCAACAATTTCTACTCAAAAGACCGTCACACGAACCATATGATATGGCTGAAGGTAATGGAATTACAATTTGCAAAAAAAACGCCACTTGAGGTTCTCCTTGCCCCCCGTTTATCCCATACTATGTATGGTACGAACAATGTATGATCTTCATTTATGTTATTCACGGATTCCAGCCGGCTACCATCTATGATTGTAACTAAGAAATAGAATCCATATCAAACTATAGATCGATGCCCAAAGTTTGAATATACAAAAATAAAATTCGGATGCCTGAAAGTGAAACAAGCTTCAATTTTTATTTTTATTTTTATGATTCGACCATAATTACAATATTAATTTCCAACTTCGTTGAAGGTTATTTCTAACCAAATATTTGTGTTCTTCAAAGGATACATAAGAAGACATAACCCTCCGAATAAAGGTAATTTATTGGACAATTAACGCTTTTTCGAACAATAAATCTCCAGTATATATACTTCATTATCTCATCAATGTAAGAGATGGCTGTGCATGGATCTAATCATCTAAACATGACATCATTAACGTCCGAGACAAAACAATAATTCACCGTTCAACAGTAACAACCACGTACTAATAGAGTAATAGCAAATATCATCATAATACATTGAATGTTCTCAATTCATTACAGACTACAATAGTTATAACTATTACCGCCAAATATTGTATGTATAACACTAGCAACACTATATATGTATCTACTTATAAATTACATTTAAAAAAAATAACCCCATTCAAGCCACGACTCAAGAGTAGCAAAGTTACAAAAAGAAAAAGGTAGGAATATATAACACAAAAGTAGATAAAAGAATTTCTGAACACATCGCTATAATTAACGACAAAATGAGAGCTCCCCCAGTTCTTATATGGGGTGATGAGAAAGATTGTGCAACCTCTCCTCGTATCCTTGCTTAGTTAAGAATAAGTTGCTAACCGAAATTTTTCGTTTATTTTTCTTCTTTCACATCCGCAAAGGGTTGAATGCTATTTACCAAACATCACGAAGGTATCTTCCTGACATTTGCAGATTCTTCACATAGAGTTCTGCCTTAGACGAGTCCAGAGATCCCTGAAATCAGCAAAATTATGATAGTTTGGTTAGTTAAATTCTCAATGGTATGAAGATAGTTCATCCATAATATGTAGAGGTGACCATATCCCGTTTTTACTAGCTCACTCAACAAATGCATTCAGGCTGTAAATTTTGTCTAATGGCAAATTGTTTATCAAAGACAAAGTTATAATATATTAATCATATACGTGAATAATTTATTTATACAACTCAAGAAGGGGAAGAAGAAAATAAACTGCTTGTGGTTCGGCCAGACCTATGAAGAAATGTGAATGTACTAACACAATATTCAGTATGACCTAAAGCCCATTTTGAAACATTAAACGACCTATTCGACTATACCAAATTTTTGGCACCACTAAAATATGGGTACTCGAACTCCACAGATGGTCAAATGTCTCTTGACATCTCTTAACTAATGAAAAGGAGAGAACTTTGGAACGAAGCCAAGATCAGCAAATAAACCAACTAAAAAAAAAGCACAAATATGACACCTCAAAGAAAGAGGTCACTTTTCGAGGCGGCCCAGATAGCATATAATATAATTAAATTCTCATTAATCACAAAGACAGTAACATGGACCCCAAATGATTTTACACCATATAATTTATGCAAGTCACCATCTCAGCCGGCTTCAACCATAAAATATACCTACTCATATATGTATGAATGAATAGCTACATACATGTATAATTTAATGCAAATGAAATCTTAGATGGAGTATAAATAAATAACTAATCATAGATTCTGTTGAAAAATTCTACGTACCTGTTCTTGGACAATTGTATGGATAGTTCGATGTACATCTTTGGCCATGCCTTTGGCATCACCACATACATATATATATGCTCCCTCAGAAAGCAAGTTCCAGATATCCGAAGCCTACAAACACATGTATGTATTAAAATCAAAAAAACTGAAAATTTTATATAAAGAACTAAACAGAAAAGGATGACATCTGTGAAATTGTTATTGGTGCTTTTCCTACCTTCTGAGTCATCTTGTGTTGCACATATTCCTTAGTGGGGCCTTCGCGAGAGAATGCTACAATAAGCTCGGAAAGAGCACCGGTCTCGACAAAATTATTAAGCTCGTCCTCGTATATGAAATCCTGAAGTAACATACAAAATTGTATGATTATCAGTTATCCAAAAGATGGTGACTAAAGTGGCATTTTCAGCTAATCAACTTATATATGGGTCAATTTGAGTAATCGTTCATCTATAGTCATACAGTTTGAGAGCCACCCGAAAGGCAACTTTGAGTCAGTAAACCCTCCTAAATCATCTTCTAAAAAAATCAGACAATTACCAATATATATGTATACATGTATTTCTGTATAAAAACAGATATGAAGTTTTACGGGGCCACCCCGCCCGACTTAGCAACCCATCTTAACCCTCCCCACCCCACCCTTTTCTTTTCTCCTAATTTACGTACCACTTTGCGATTTCTGCATCCAAAGAACAAAATGGATGATCCAAGCTCAGTTCCGGCTTCTTTCAGAGCTAACCTTTCTTGAAGGAAACCTCTAAATGGAGCTAATCCGGTGCCTGGGCCAATCATGATAACAGGGACTTTAGCATCAGAAGGAAGTCTGAAATTGGATGTTCTAACATAAATAGGCGCCCAACTGCAATCTTGACTTTCTGTCATCGGCACGGCGTTCTGAAAATGAACCATAAGGTTAAAATGTTTAAAATAAAGTCAGAGTTGATACTCCAATTTACAGTCAACAAAATCAAGTAATACCTTCATCCAGGTAGAACAAACTCCTTTATGTAGGCGACCTGCTGGTGTTTTCTCATAAACTAGTGCACAAGTAACGTGAATCCTATTTGGCGCCATCCTGCCATATAGTCTCATGTCAGTTTCTAGACGTTCTTGAATTTTGTTTTACGTATTAGTATATTAAGAAAGCTTCAAAAATTCAGGTGGAATGTAAAACTACTTACTTGGGGGATGAAGAGATAGAGTAATATCTGGGCTGCAAGCGTGGAGCAACAGATGCAAAGAAGACGCCGAGTGGAGGCTTGGCCGATGGGAAGGCCTCCATGACTTCAAGAAGGCTTCTATGGCTTGCAACTATCCATTGAGAATATTCATCCTGAAACACATCAGTTTTATATAAGCAAATAAATATCTATCAAACTAAACATCTTAGGCTATAAATTATCAGATAAATCCTAACCTTTCCAGCAGGAGACGCAAGAAATTTCAATCTATCGGCTTCAGTGGGATCAGTGGCATGAGCAGCTAAAGCAAGCAAAGCCGACTGACATACACAGGCAACAAAAGCATTTGTTAATAATAAATTCAGTTAGAAAGTACGAACAGTTAGCTTTCTAGATATACAAGAAGAAGTACCTTTTTGGGAGAGCTCAAAACATCAGCATAGGTAGCCAATGCTTTTCTTAAAGTACATGGAGGGAAAGGAGGTGGCAATGAGGCACCGCCTAGTGGTGTCCCATCTTCTTTATCAGTATGGACCGAGAAATAAGTGTCTGATGGTAAGCCTACTAATCTTTCTGCCTCGTCAACAACTTCACTTAGATTCTCACAGTAGACTCCAACATGGTCCCCGGTTTCATATCTGGAAAAGAAAATGTATAATTTAGTTCAAACACCAATTTACACATACAGGAGAAGACTGGAAGAGGTGATATGAAAAGAGGAACTTACGATAGCCCGGTATCAGAGATGTCAAATTCCAGATGAGTGCAAGAACGATCAGATTCAGGGGTGTGGAGTTCCTTTTTGACAGCCACATTGGATCTATAAGAAGCATGGATTATGTCATGTCGTAAAAAATGTAATGATGTTTTGCAAATAACAAATGGAACAGAAAACAATATGGTACCTGCATGGATGTTGTGCATCATGGACAGCATGACCATTTGTATGAATGTGATCACCATACATGTCTGGTTTCTCATAAAAGACAACACGGTATTCTGAAACAGCAGCCGTGTAGGGAGTAACAACAGTCGTATCATCCTCATCACGGAGCAATTGATCCAACTCAGGCCACACTAACTCTTTCCTGGAGAAGTGAAGTTCAATAAAATATTACAATCTGATCACTTAACAGTTAGACGAATTTGACATACTAGAAACAGCAAGGGTTTTTTTTTCTTTTCTCGTTCTAATACCATGCAGTGAAGTCATCTTCAATACATTGATCATCATCTCCCATACCCACTGGAACTATGCGCTTTGCACCTGTAAATAGTGATAAGTTTACCTTTAGATGAAGGGGGAAGCAATGACACGTTCACAAAGCAACATAATTATAAATAAAAATTGAAAGTGCCCATTTCTATATGCACTGTACCAATTAAAGCTAAAACTCAACATATCATTCATCATAAACAAACTCTGTAACCCTCAATACAGTTAACAAAGTTTATATCATCTTCAATAAAGAGGCAAATAGAGCATTTAAAAAAATTATAAACAATATCACATATTTTTTCACTTATATACTTTTTAGGTGAATATTAACGCTTTGGAAGATGATTAACTCTTGGGACAGAAAGTGCTTTCAAGTTACCAACATAAGTAATATCCTCTTGACAAAGCAACAATCTTTTTAAACAAAAGCGGAAAGGTAAGGAAATGAACATACCCTGCTCTGCAAGACTATCATCGACCACCTTTGCAATCTAAATACAACCAACAAAAATTACAAGAAATTAGATAACCAAATTCGACATAAAGTAATTATTAACAGAAAAGTTGCTACATATATTTTATATGGCACAACACAGCATTATCAGTTTGTTGGTTACCTTGTTAAAATGCTCATACTGTCTATTGCCAAGGCCAAAAACTCCATACTTAAGCTTCGTAAGCCATTCCCCTTTGTCATCACCCTACACCGATATCAAGAACGTTAAATCAACAGACAAAAAAACGGCTTAGGTACCACATTGATCTACTACTAACACAATAAATATTACCTCAGTAAACCATTTATAGAATCTAGCCGCATTATCTGTTGGCTCACCATCTCCATATCTACATTATTAATCATCCCACCAAATAATTCAATTAGTAACTACCTTACCAACTACCTACCACATTCTTTATACAACTTATCAAATCACAAAAATTCACCGAAATTCCTTTTTCTTTCCCGAAAATGGGAAATTTTGTACGTTGATAAACATGAATACGAAATAAACGGGCAAGTAAACTTACGTAGCTAAAAAGAAAAATGCCAAAGATTCTTTCTTTAGTTTCTCCTCATACTCATCATCATCAGCAGCATAATCATCCTACATACATTTTACCAAATAAACAGAATCTATTAAAGCTTTCTGAATCTATATCTATATCTATATCTATACTTTTCAAACAAAAGTATCACATAATCTAAACTTTACCAAATCAACAATCTTAAACACCGCCTTTTCGTATCGAACTTTAGCTTCCTCTACAAGTGCCTTTAAAAAACAAAATCAAATGTCAACCCTTTTCATCACTTTTTTCATATCACAAAAATCTATAATAATATAGATATAATTTCATTTCTACTCACAATTATTCTAAAATATATAAAAATTCAATCTTCATAATAATAAATATATATAATTATTTTCTCTTCAAAAACCTAACTTTTGGTTAGTAAAAAATTGTAAATTAGCAATTAGTAATTTAATTATTGGTGGCAAGTTTTATAAAACCTTATTTTATTTAATAATTAATAGAAATGGTAAAATATTATAACAAAAATAATATATTCTAAGGACTAATAATAATAAAATTTTGAGAAAAATATATATAATTGTAAAATAAATAATTAAAATGAATGGTAAAATATTATACTAAAATACTAACAATTATAAATTCTGAGGGCATTATATTATAATAATAATAATAATAAAATCTTGAGAAAAAAAATATATATATATATATATATAAATGGTAAGGGTAAAATAAATAAATAAATATAAATTGGGCTTTATTTAATAATTAAAATGAATGGTAAAATATTATAATAAAATACTAACAATTATAAATTCTGAGGGCATTATATTATGTAAATAATAAAATCTTGAGAGAAAAAAATTATATATATATATATAAATGGTAAAATAAAAAAATAAATATAAATTGGGATTTTTTTTCTACCTTGGCAAAACCTTCAGCAGTACCAGTTTGAGTACCAAAAAAGACAGTAACTTTAATTTTACCATCATCAATTTCTTCATCATCATCAATTTTACTGCCTTTTTTAGGAACAATAACAACAGGGGATTTACCACTCAAATCAGATTTATTTTTAAAAGATCTTCTCCAGATCAAAACGACGACGCATCCAATTAATATAGCTACAGAAGTTGTAAGTATCATAAAAACCTCTCTGTTATCAACAAGTAGCTTCATAACTGATTCTGATGATGACGTGTCTATTGTTAATAAAGCACTCATTAGATCATCAAAAGCTGGGATTTTTATTGAGTTTGATGATGTTTGCATTTTTTTAAAAGAGAGAAAATTTTGGTTTTATTTTTATTTATTTGAAGGGAAAAAATAAAATAAAATAAATTTTCTCTCTTTTATTTTTTTCTGATGAGGAGGGAGGGATTTTATGATTTATTTATGGAGGGGGTAGAGGGTGGTGGTTGGGAGAGTTTGAGGGGGGTTTTAAGGGAAGGAGAGGTTGTGAGTGAAAGAGATTGGTTAGACACACCCCACCTACTTCTGAATTTAACTATGGTTTGGTTTAGCTTATCTTCGTTATTTCCAACTTCTTTGGGGTAAAAGTTTGGGCAGAAAGGTGTACTGTAAAAATTACTGTAAATACATAGGTCTCATTTTGTCATTATTGTTTTTATCAATTGAGACTCGAGACGATTCGGGACAATTAAGGACGCATTTATTAATTAATAAAAAAAATATTTATAAATTCTGTATATTTAATTTTTTGAAAAATAGAAAGACGTTTTTATCTGCTGAAAACAAATAAAAGATTTAAAAACGCATCCAAAATAAGAAAATGTTATTTTCATTTTTCAATATAGAATACGTTTTGTAATATAATTCGATAAGTGGGAAGTTGGGGTTAGGGGTGTAAACAAGATGATACAACTTGCGAGCTACCCGAAATCGACTCGCAAATTACTCGAAATCGACTCAATCTTAGTCGAGTTGAGCTCGAGCTCAAGCTACTCGAGTAGACTGTCGAGTCGAGCTCGAGCCTCAATATATCTTACTCAAAAAGCTCGCAAGCTTAATCGAGCTTATGCTTACAAAATTACTTTTCTATCATGCCGAGCTTAATCGAGTCGAGCTTGAAATTGTCGAGCTTATAGGCCTAATTTGATTTGAAACTTAATTTAATTCTTAATCGAGTCGAGCTCGAAAGTGTCGACACATAAGGCGAGCTTGAGCTCGAGCTTGAAAATAAAGGCTCGGTCGAGCTCGAGCTCAAGTTTTGAGCTTCGAGTTTTACAATCGAGTCGAGCTCGAGCTTGGCACTGTGTCGGCTCGACTCGGCTCGATTACACCCCTAGTTGGGGTGAGGGGTGACAAACTGATGACTTGATGAGGACGGGGGCAAGGGGTGACAAAGGAGAGAGTCAGGACGTAGTAGGAGAGTTAGTATAATTTGAAGTTTTTGAAAATTTAAACAAAGAAATGTGAAATATGAAAAACAATAAAACTTGATGTTTTAATTTTCAATATAAAGTGAAAATTTGAGTTTTTGTTTTCTTGTCAGACATTTTCCATGTTTTTTTAAAAACAAAAATGCAAAACAAGAGTTGTTTCACCAACTAAATGCCCCCTAAGCCTCTTGTAACAGTGAATTTTTTTTCAGTTCCCTTTTATGTTACATCACCGCCATGTTACTTATTTCTCAACTCCATTTTATGACATATTTATGTCAAAAACTTTTATTTCTAACTTTTTCTTACATCTTCCTTAATATATTATTATTTCTAATTAAATAAGCATAAAAATAAAATACTACACATTTTTATTAAATACAAATTTTACTAACAAAATAATACATTACATTAATTAAAAAACATTACATGAGAAAAGTTATCTTAATAAAAAGATTAAACTAATAAAAATATACATATAATTAAAAAGACATTACATTATTAAAAAAACAATTACATTATATTGATTGTAGTTTGCCATATTTGTATGAGCCACTTTTACAGATATTTGTGTTTTTGTCGACTACACAAACAAAGAAATGTTGATCTTGAATTGCACAACATAATATTAATTGCATCAAACAATACTATGACGAAAATGAAAATATTAGAATGGCGTGAAAACAAAAGAATATTTAGAAAAGCAAGCTCATGATGCAAGGTCCCAAACTCATTTTAGGAAAATTAAGAAATTTTTTTTTTTTAAAAGATGCGCCGCATTTTTGTTAGACATGAAACATGCGCCGCATTTTTTTCTCAGAAGGCACCCAAACTTTAGACTTCCAGAAATGCGCCGCAGGGACCAAAATATGCACCTGACAGCAAAAACATCCATTTTGACATTACATACAACTAGTAAACATTTTCCAATCATTTTCATACTTCAAACCAATTTTCCAAACTTCAAAAATAGTTAAATACACATGACTTGACATTCCAAAAGCTTTTATTTGATCAAGTGTACGATTTACAATGAAATGGGTCATATTACCCAAGTTGACATCGGCTAGGGTTTTACAATACATTAAGATACCAAAGGCTATGACTCTAACCCAACTTTTTGCATAAATGTACATAACAAAACTTTATCAAAAACACTACATATGTACCAAGAGCCACTGAGTTCAAAAGGGCTACTACGGGTTCTAGCTTCATACAATTTTTACCGTAAAAGTCAACATTTCACCATTCAAATCATCTATATTCTTCAAAGCACTAAATCTTGTTTCCATTTTCGGGACAACCTATAAAAAGGGTAAACAACTAAAAAGTAAGCCAAAGCTTAGTGAATACCATTGCATACGCTTATACACACAAAGGAGGGCAAAAACACAAAGGACCATCACATGTAGCCAATGGCATCGTCATACAATCACTTACATACTCACCTTTGCGCTAACAAAACATACATGGATCCATATACGCTAAACAATAATCTCAAGAGGTTCTTAGGCCTCAAAGGTTCTTAGGCTTTATCTCAATACAACAAGAGGTTCTTAGGCCTCATCTCAATTCAACTATGGAATTCTTAAGTCCCGACCTCAAATTAGGCCCTAACGCCAAATCGATTACCACACACGGAATCCACCATCATATGGTAATCGACCCGACGTACATATAATCGTATGCAAGAGTACTCAGCTCCTTCGCGACAAGCAAATCCATGATGACCACATAACAATCAAATTGCTTTCCACGTAGCAATAATTCACAATTTACACATATAAGGTCATCAAGCTCAATTACTTCATACACAAGGCTAACAAGCCATACTTT